>NC_088222.1:17123190-17170690 GCF_036934945.1 Oncorhynchus masou masou
TTATTAATGATGTGGTGTAAGGTGTATATGTGGTCAGTAGTGAGGTGGTGTTTATTAATGAGTGTAAGGTGTATATGTGGTCAGTAGTGCAGTGGTGTTTATTAATGAGTGTAAGGTGTATATGTGGTCAGTAGTGAGGTGGTGTTTATTAATGATTGTAAGGTGTATATGTGGTCAGTAGTGCATAAGAGCGTCTGCTAAATGACTTAAATGTAAATGTAAATGTAGTGCGGTGGTGTTTATTAATGAGTGTAATGTGTATATGTGGTCAGTAGTGAGGTGGTGTTTATTAATGAGTGTAATGTGTATATATGGTCAGTAGTGCGGTGGTGTTTATTAATTAGTGTAATGTGTATATGTGGTCAGTAGTGCATAAGAGCGTCTGCTAAATGACTTAAATGTAAATGTAAATGTAGTGCGGTGGTGTTTATTAATGAGTGTAAGGTGTATATATGGTCAGTAGTGCGGTGGTGTTTATTAATGAGTGTGAGGTGTATATGTGGTCAGTAGTGCGGTGGTGTTTATTAATGAGTGTAATGTGTATATGTGGTCAGTAGTGAGGTGGTGTTTATTAATGAGTGTGAGGTGTATATGTGGTCAGTAGTGAGGTGGTGTTTATTAATGAGTGTAAGGTGTATATGTGGTCAGTAGTGCGGTGGTGTTTATTAATGAGTGTAAGGTGTATATGTGGTCAGTAGTGCGGTGGTGTTTATTAATGAGTGTAAGTTGTATATGTGGTCAGTAGTGAGGTGGTGTTTATTAATTAGTGTAAGGTGTATATGTGGTCAGTAGTGAGGTGGTGTTTATTAATGAGTGTAATGTGTATATGTGGTCAGTAGTGTAGTGGTTGGGGAGAAAGCCAATTTGACATTTTACTTATTTATTTTTTCTTAACGGAAGTTTTAAATTCTTGAGTTCAAAATGCTACAGAAAACCTTTCCAAAGTTGCTGTTTACATAAATTTCCTTGTAATTATTGGGGTCTGATTTGTCTCCACTTTTGTGGATAGGGGAGATGAGCCCCTGGTTCCAGACATCAGGAAAGCAGACTGGTTAATATGTTGAACAGTTTAAGCGCAGCATTTTGCAACTCAGTTGTGCTGTTCTTCAGCATTTCATTTCTGCTCTTATCTCGACCATAAGCCTTCTTTGATTTTATAGATATGAGCTTTTCATTTAGTTCTTGTTGGGTAATCTAATGGATTTTGGTTGTTTTTAATGACTGATTCAAGGATATATATATATTTTTTTATTTAATTTTTATTTCTAATTGTTTCTGGTTTTTTGTGGGATGATTTTGTATAGATTATCAAAATACGTTTTCCAAATTCCTTCATCTTGTATGTTTAATTATTGTGGCTTTGTCGTGCTTAAAATGTTCCACACGTCCCAGAACTGATTTTGGTCAATTGTGTTTTCAATTTTATCGTGTCTTGTTTGTATAAATCAATTTATTGCGTTTCAGTGTAAATATTCATATCTTCGCCCTGGGTTGTTTTGCTGCTTATGTTTCACATTTGTCTTGGGTGTTTTCTAATTGTTTTACATTCGTTATAAAACCATGTTGTTGCAATTTTTTGGTTTTCTCAAATGTGCTTTTGATGCTGCTTTTTGGAGTATGCACTTGATGTTTTGAGTAGCCGAATTGACACCTTCATTATAGTTTTTGGTATTGTGAGTTATTGAAGAACTGTATAGGCTCTCGCTCGCTGTGTGTTTGTGGTGTGTGTGTGAAGGTTAGTAGTAGTTTTCTCTCTGTCTCTCTGTGTGTGTGTGTGTACAACTTTGCAGCCCCTAAATAAATAAAACGGTCAATCAAAGTGTACTATCTCTCCCTGACCTGCAGTGTGTGGCCATTATCTGTGTCGGTACCCAGCTGACCAGGACCTGCTGTGGGTGGTAGAGGGAGTGGGCGGACCCTACCAGAGAGAGAGAGTGGCCAACAAGATCAAAACACTGAATGGTACGGACACAGTAGCAGAAGATCCAACACCCAAGGGCCTGTCAAGGAGGATGTGATATTTACAGTACCTTCAGATAGAAATGTGTTAAGTAGAACCTATATGATTGTCTGTCATGAAGAATAGGAAACGCGACGGCAGCTCAATTCATAACATTTCTAACATTCTGTGACCTAACTGATCCATCTGTACCTTAGCAGGATGATAGCAGTCCCGATTAGCTGTGCTGTAGGGACTTGGTGATGTCAGACACAGTGGCCAGACTCTCACATGACTGGTAACTAATTGCCTTCTGATTGTTGTGCTGATTCCCATAAAGTGGTGCTTCCCGTGGTGACGGCTAATGGAGATCACCAAGCAGCCTCTCTGGACAGCACAGACATCAACATGGAAGAGGGCTCAGACAACTGTCTGGACATCACCGTACGTCTTTGTCTCTCTCTCTCTGTCTCCTTCTCTGTCTCATCTATCCAACTTTGTTCTTGTTTGTCTTTCTTTACATTTTTTTCTCTCTCCATTCTGTTGGGTTTCCTCAGTCTCTCGCCTCCTGAACAGCTAAATGGATGTATTTGTTGTTTATAGTTTAAGAATATCCTCAAACGTCAGATTTAAGTTGTGTAGGGACAATATAATCAAGTAATGAGGATTTAATATGGTCTTGTTTTCTAGGAGGTGCTGAATAAGCCCCTCAAGTTAATAGAAGGTAAGTAGCTCAGAGAAGTCTTGAGTCCTGAAATAAATAACTATGAGAAAGATGTTGGTGTTTCTGAGTACATAAAATGCTGTCTTTTGTGTGAATACACATTTGAATGAAAATGGTTACTCTCTAGCCCTGGAGGGCACACCAGTGTCAACACATACCTGGAGTAGTGGACCTAAAAAGCGTGGCAGAGAAGAGATGGAAGACTCTGAGGAGATCCAGCCTCTGAAGATGAACAGGTTAGACAAGGAGTCTCAGTGAAATAGCAACATCCATCAAAGTATTAATGAAATGTATGTATGAAAGCTTCCCATTGGCTGAAAATCATAATAACTCTGGTTTGCTGTGTGTTCAGATTGGAGGAGGCAGAGCCCACCACTACAGCTGTAGAGGGAGAGGAGGAGGAGGAGGAAGGAAGCGGGGGGGGTGAGACAGAGACTGGAGAAGCAGAGGCTGCTCTGTCCCCTATAGAGGAAGCCAAAACTCAGGTGAGAGGATGACGGACGTGATTAGGATGAATACATCATTAGGAAACAACAGTTCATTTGGCTGTTCTGGGTTGCTTGTCTTCGTTGTTTTATGTTACTATGGTTGTTGTTAGCGAATAACCAGTCACTATCATAGCGTATTTCGCACTTGTTGCGCCAGAAATTGCACCCTGTTCCCTATGGGCCCTGGTCAAAAGTAGTGCACTTCATAGTTAGTAGAGTGCCATTACATACAGAGTGTATGGTTAATCAGGAAAAGGAGGCATTCATTGGTTGTGGCTTTTCTATCCTCAGGAGGCTGAGGTCAAAGGAGAACTGACTGATGACCAGGGAAACGAGGAAGAGGTTGCCACACAGGAGCCTGATGCTGTGCTGGAGAACAGAACGACAGAGGAAGATGTGGATACGAAGGAGGAAGATTCCATTGAGGCTAAAGTATGTGTTTCAATGCCTCAGTTGGAATGTGTGAGATGGGGCCATTATTGGAGAAATGGGTTCACAGATGAGACAATAGGATCCTTTCGATGTTGGAAATTTCCTATTTGTAAGTGGACATGTTTCTACAGTACGTGTTAGAAAGGGAATTGAGGAATATGTTTTTCGCAACTACTTTTTTCTCTTTGTCCTCTGCAGGACACCGTAGATGCAGCTCCTGTGGCATCAGAGGAATTGGCTGAGACGGAAACTGTGGTGGAGAAGGAGGCTCCTCTCCTGTTAGAAGAACCAGCTTCTGCTACAGAGAAGTCCACTCCGCCTGCAGAGCCAGCCCCAGCAGAGCCCTGCCTCTCTGGGGAGGTGATTGAGGAGGCAGGCGAACCTCCAGAGGAGGCCGCAGCTACACCCATGGAAGGAGAGGAGGTAGAGGGAGAAAAGGAGGGGGCGGAGAAAGCAGTGAAGGAAGAGGAGAAATCCATGGAGGCGGCCATCACAGTGGACAGCAGTAGGCAGGAAACAGTGGTCCAGGTAGGGGTAGCAGACCTATCCTACCAGCCTCCGGAGGAAGGAGAGAACCAGCCTCTCACAGAGGAAGAAGGAGAGGAGGAGGCAAGAGAAGAGGTCAAGGGGACAAAAGAAAGAGGTAGAAGAGATGGAGAACGTTACAACCACAGAGGATGAGAAGAGGAGGGAGAGAGTGAGAGCTCAGACGAGGGTGGCGACAGTAAGGTCCTTTGGAGGAGAGGCAGTGGCCAAGCGCCGGTGCCTAAACATACATCTAAGAGACTGAGCAGAGTGCTCATGGAGCCCGAGGAGCAGGGCACAGAGCAGCCGGAGGTCATGGAGGAAGAGGAGGAGGAGGAAGCTAGAACGACAGAGGAGGAAGAGGGGGCTGTAAAGAAGAGCTTGGCTGAGGAAGAGGTGGAGGAAGAGGAGCATCCACCAGTGATTGACCAGAGAGCATTGAGGAGGAAGAGCCGACAGGTCCAGGCTCCAAAGAAAGCCAAAGGGAAACGACAGCAAGATCTAAACACAGCAGACGTTGCATATATAAAAACGCACACAAAACACATGTTTAGAGGTGTGCAGTAAGGGATGTTTTCTACCTGGTTTTAGGGTTTGTAAGGCATCTAAAGTTAACATGTATTATCTCTGTACGATGTTTAGATTTTTACTTTAGGTCGTTTTATGAAATGTTTAAGTACATGAATACTCAATACTCTGTTGCAATAAGTCAATGTGAAGTCTTTTTAAGGTTCAGAATTGATTTTATTCTTGTTTTTATTGCCTTGTTCTTTCGGTACTGACTGAGATTGAGTTTCACAGGCCTGATGTGGTAGTTTGAAGATGATTTTCATTCTCTAGCTCAGTTTTAAAAAATTCCAATAGCCTCGTCCTACACTGAGTCTGTGGTTGTTACATTTATACTATTTACAGTATTTAAATAGTTTGGGTTGAAATGCACCTCCTTAGTTTGTTGGAGGAGTTATTTGATAAAAAATAATAATTAAAGTTCTGTTCCAATGAAAGCCAGCCGACCCAGTTGCTCTTGAAGACCAGGTTTTGCTACACCCCCTGTTTTATGACCAGTCACTTGTATTAAGGAATGAAATGTTCTAAAAATACCTGGGGTTTTCTCCATGTTGTCTTATCTCTTCAGATGTGCTGAAATACTTTTTATTTAGGACAAAGCTGTGAATGAACGTCAATTATAATGTGTAAATTGCACGGCATAGACGCACACATGCACATTGATATATAAACGTGTATACACACAAATATAGTATTTTGTGAATATACCCAATAACTGAAATTTGAATAGGAAAAATAGATTTGGTTATTATTGTTCTTGCCCAAGTATAATTCAAGATTATAATTTAAACTTTATCTTATATCTAATAGCATGTTTAATTGCAAGTGTTTTGATTTTAAGGGTCAAATATGTATATTACAGTAAGTAGATGATAGCAGAATTGAAGTGAATGTGACTCTATGTACCAGTGATATTTTTGTTATATACACTGTTGTATAATGGCACAACATTCACTGTTTAGAAACACACATTTGCTACACAAGTTGAGCTATTTCTGTGTGAATTTGATGCTGTCATTGACAGTGTCACTTCACTGGTAAAGGTACATTGAGGCAAAGATAAAGCAGAATCTGTCAGTGGGCTATTTATGTTCCATGGCTATGGGTTAATACAGTGCTCCAAAGAATAAAGGGAACACTAAAATAACACATCCTAGATCTGAATAAATGAAATATTCTTATTAAATACTTTCTTTACATAGTTGAATGTGCTGACAACAAAATCACACAAATTATCAATGGAAATCAAATTTATCAACCCATGGAGGTCTGGATTTGGATGTCAAAATGAGGCTCAGTAGTGTGTGGGCCTCCATGTGCCTGTATGACCTCCCTACAAGGCCTGGGCATGCTCCTGATGAGGTGGCGGATGGTCTCCTGAGGGATCTCCTCCCAGACCTGGACTAAAGCATCCGCCAACTCCTGGACAGTCTGTGGTGCAATGTGGCTTTGGTGGATGGAGCGAGACATGATGTCCCAGGTGTGCTAAATTGGATTCAGGTCTGGGGAACGGGCGGGCCAGTCCATAGCATCAATGCCTTCCTCTTGCAGGACCTGCTGACACACTCCAGCCACATGAGGTCTAGCGTTGTCTTGCATTAGGAGGAACCCAGGGCCAACCGCACCAGCATATGATCTCACAAGGGGTCTGAGGATCTCATCTTGGTACCTAATGGCAGTCAGGCTACCTCTGGCGAGCACATGGAGGGCTGTGTGGCCCCCCAAAGAAATGCCACCCCACACCATGACTGACCCACCGCCAAACCGGTCATGCTGGAGGATGTTGCAGGCAGCAAAACGTTCTCCTACGGCGTCTCCAGACTCTGTCACGTCTGTCACGTGCTCAGTGTGAACCTGATTTCATCTGTGAAGGGCACAAGGCACCAGTGGCGAATTTGCCAATCTTGGTGTTCTCTGGCAAATGCCAAACGTCCTGCATGGTGTTGGGCTGTAGGCACAACCCCCACCTGTGGACGTCGGGCCCTCATACCACCCTCATGGAGACCGTTTGAGCAGACACATGCACATTTGTGGCCTGCTGGAGGTCATTTTGCAGGGCTCTGGCAGTGCTCCTCCTGATACTCCTTGCACAAAGGCGGAGGTAGCGGTCCTGCTGCTGGGTTGTTGCCCTCCTACGGCCTCCTCCACGTCTCTTGATGTACTGGCCTGTCTCCTGGTAGCGCCTCCATGCTCTGGACACTACGCTGTCAGACACAGCAAACCTTCTTGCCACAGCTCGCATTGATGTGCTGTGGCAAGGAGCTACAATGTGTTGTGGCAATGTGTTGACTTGGAGTTACATTTGTGTTGGTTTAAGTATTCCCTTTATTATTTTTTAACAGTGTATATAGACCCTACACCTGGGTCATATTCACTAAGCACCAAACGAAAGAAGGAAACCTTAAACAGGGAGGGACTACCTGAAACTGGTTTTAGGCAAAGTGTTTCTCTATTAGTATGACTGCTGTTTGTTAGCTGTAGCTGTGTCCAGGCTGGTCATGTAAAAGACTAAAAAGAAGCTACATCGTAAAAGTCTACAGGTGTTTTGTCTCCTTAGCTCTCCTTCACCTGCACTGATCTGAAAACAACTAGAGATAAGTTAAAGCAATATGGCAGAAACCTACCTGGGGATTTTCCACTTCCAGATCAGTGAAGGAGACGAGGAGAGGATGCCACTGTACGCACCCCATTTGTTGATTGTGGACAATCAGTTTCAACCACCACTACACTTGTGGGTTGATTCCTTTACGTATGTTGCTATCATCCACCTGTTAATTCTCTGACCCCGGTCCCCCAGAATGTGAATAAAGGCTGAGTTTTAACTCTGATGTACGGAATGTTACACAGCCATGTTAGTTCTGGTTGTTTTCAGTTTGTATGTGTCCTGGATATAAGGCAACAGTGGAGGGAGCCAGAGGAGGAGTCATTGAGCTGCATTTAGTTTAGCATGGCCTCTACTAGCGTTTTCAGATTCAGGTTGATTATAGAAGTCACCTCTTGGTGGTGCTCATATTCTGCCTTGGCTGCTGTGGTTCCCACTGTCTTCTGTGTCTAGGGTGGTTTTATACAGACTTCCTAGATATCTACAGGCTTACCCCAGGGCTGTGTTCAGTGGCGTCCGATGTTACAGAAGGTTAAGATGGAAAGAGATTCTGTTAGCTGGGCACAAGACAATCCTGTCTGCAATGTTCAGAACGTGGCACCTTCCTGAACGTACCCTAATACTCTCAATCTTAATGACCTCATTCACAACCAATAGCCAGAATATGGCAGGCTTTAGTGTGTCTGTTCCAAATGGCAAATTATTCCCTATATAGTCCATTATAACCTTTTATTTAACTCGGCAAGTCAGTTAAGACCAAATCTTATTTAGAATGACGGCCTACCCCGGCCTTACCCTAACCCGGACGACACTGGGCCAATTGTGCACCGCCATATGTCACTCCCAATCACAGCTGGTTGTAATACAGCCTGGAATCGAACCAGGGTCTATAATGATGCCTCTAGCACTGATATGCAGTTCCTTAGATCACTGCGACAATAAAATAAATAAATGATGCACTATAAAGGGAACTGGGGGCCATCTAGGATACACTTCTGTTTGTTCTGTTGAATGTTTTCAGCGATCACTTTGTGGTTGGAGAGATGGACACTTTGTGTTGACACCAATGTAAGACATCTGCTATGGGATTGGTTTCATTTCAGGGACTGATTCTGTTTAAAATCAATCAATTCAGGAGAAGAATCTAGATGAAATTAATGAATTGAGTGTTTACTTTCCTATGATTTCAAAAGAAAGAAAAATGTGTGCCTTTTTATTTAATGATCCCTGCCTGTGTTTGGGACCTTGTTTTCCGTGTTGAGCTTGAACTAATAAGTAGAATTTCAAATCACCTGAATTCACTGAGTTATAGTAGATTTAAACTAATTCCTGCATCTTGTGATGTTACTGGACATTTCCTATTGGTTTGTCAGCTGTTTTAGTATGGACTACTGCTTATCTTAATATATCTTACTGAACATCTTTCAGCCTATGAATTCCTTGTAGTTAATAAACTCTTTTTTTCTGGAATTACACTTTGTATTTATTTGGTGTCTCTAGCAGCCTAAGAGGACTTTTTTAATTTTTTTATTTTACCTTTATTTTACTAGGCAAGTCAGTTAAGAACAAATTCTTATTTTCAATGACGGCCTAGGAACAGTGGGTTAACTGCCTGTTCAGGGGCAGAACGACAGATTTGTACCTTGTCAGCTCGGGGATTTGAACTTGCAACCTTCTGGTTACTAGTCAAACGCTCTAACCACTAGGCTACCCTGCCCTCAGCTTACCTTCCCCTTCCTTTTTTAAATCCTATTTTATTACATCATTGGGATGGAATTAACAGAACGGAGTCAAACGTGGTTTTGTTGTTTGACTCCATCCCATTAATTCCATGTCAGCCTTTACACTGAGCCCATTCCCCTATAGCTCCTCCCACCACCGGCCATTGATTTAGTTATATCTGTATATCACGTGAACCTTGTAGAAAGGCACGTGCTCCAGATCTGCCTTGTGCCTCCGTCGCTACAGGGACATCTCTCTAGGCGATCTCAACTCTGTTGCCTCTCCACACAGCCTGTCATATTCCCCACTGGAGCACAGCCTTATATCTGTCTGTGTGTGCTTGGCGTCAGATAAGCCCAGCAGAGCCTTATCGTCAGCTGTCTAGAGTGCAGCAACGAGAGGGATGTGTGTGTGTGTGCGAGCCAGGCTGCAGGTCTTTTATGTTGCCGTTTGTCCTGTTTATGTGTTCCTGCCTCTCCTCTTCCCCCTCTCCCGCTCTCCATTGATGGTGTGACGTGTATAATTGATGGCCCCATATTGCTGTGGTGTAGCTGGTTTAATGGGGCTTGACACAGAAAGGGAAAGCTGCATGCAGCCTGGGAGGGGACTTAACCCTTTCACCTACCTCTCTATACACACACGCACATGCCCAGACGTGTGTGTGTGTATATATATCTACACACACACACACACACACACACACACACACACACACACACACACACACAGGCACCCATGATGGTAGTAACATCAATGTGTTAATTACTCACACTATTATCAGTGGACAGAAAAATAGAATATATTAGCTGTGTGATTCAACCACTGAGGCCCCCACTCTTCTGACTCGAAGAGAACACCAATAGTTTTAGCAAGCCAGCGTTAGCTATTGCCCACTGTTTTGCTCGACTGAGTCGAAGTGTCTGACAAAGGTAAGTGACAGCAGTGTTTCCCAACCAGCTGTGATGGTCTCAGCTGTAGTGCATGCTCTGACCAGAAGGGGCCAGCATGGTTCCAAGGTCCCACATCACAGCCCAGTGTTTAGTTAGCTTGGCTTCCCTCAGGCATCCACTCTGGCATTCAATGTGCTTATTTCATTTTGTGTGGATTTCTCTGGCCGAGGAGACAATATCAATGGATAGGAAGGGTAATCCCACCCCTCACGTGCGCGCACACACACACAAGTGCATGCACCATTAATCAATTGAGGCAATACAATTATACTATTGTGTGAGACAAGAAAACAGACCATTGGAGAATGAGCGAGTCAACTGTAGGATCATTGTCTGTGCGCACACACTCTCTCTTTCTCTTAACTTTTCCCAGGTGACAGAGACCAGGGAGAGGCACTATTTTAAGAGCTGATATCACACCACTCCTGTTTTTTTCTCTCTTGTCTCTTTCTGTGTGAGAGTTTTGGGGGGATGGGGGTGGATGTGAGGTTGGTGGAAAGATCATTTTTTTGCCTTCTCTATCTACCATCCTCACTTGCCCTCTCCCTCTCCCTGGTACTGTTCTCCCACTCCTCCCCTGTGCCATTTATTCTTTGTCTACATCTTCTCTGTAGGTCTATTGCCCATTTCTCTCTCGCTGTCTGCTCTCTCTCCTTCCCCTCTCTAATGCCCTCCTTGCCAGGCAGCCAGTAGATTGGCTGTTTCCTGCACGCCCCAGTAGAGCTCTTATCTGCGAGTGAGTGCTGATTGTTGCGCCGTCTCTCATTGTGACTGGCAGTTCAGGCTCGCACGCTGAAATGGCTGATTTGGTCAATGTTTGTCTGCAGGACCTTATCTCCAAACCTTACATTAACTGTCTTGACAGTGTGTGCAGGCAGTCTCTCTCCATCTCCTGACCTCTCCTTCCTACACCCCCACCCACCTCCCTGTCTCCATCTTCATTTTTACTCTTTTTTCTCTCGCTCTCTCTTTCCTACCCTCTCTGGCCCGCTCTCATCCAAACCCATCCCTCATCCTCCTCTCTGTTGTTTCTCTGACCCTACGGAACGTCTTCACCTCTACCCCCCGCCCCAATATCTAAACAGTGACGCATACATGCTCTGAGAGAATGCTTTATAGAGTCTGTAGACTTACTGATAACTATCAATGATTTATGGGTAATATAGTAATGAATAAACTAATGCTAATCCGAAAGCCTTGGGCTAATGCAGTACTGAGCCTCGAATAACCCTTGTGTGATTTTGGGTTGACTCACTCTGTATCCTAGTCAGCAAAATTGGAGCTCATTTGCAGCTTTCGATCGGTGAGTGTGGATACACGGCGGCCGGCGTGGTAAACACGCCATTTTAGACATTATTTATTTATTCTGTTTATTAGCAGGAAGCTGTTGGTTCCGTCTGCTGTCGGCAGCTGTGATGTAAACAGAGTTCATATGTATTGAGACCCCTGCTGCGTGGTGGGCTGTCAGGTTGCACACAGAGACCTCAATGAAGGTTTATTAGCATTTTGTTGTGGATTACTCTTTGTGTGGAAGGTAAAATAGTGAGTAGAATTGAATCATCTGCCAATTAAAATATATTTCAAAAGATGTGTGTGCGCATGTTTGCTCCATGTTTTCTCTTCAATTACCTGAGTGATCAATTCACCTTTTTCAGAAAACATGCCTTGTGTGGGCTTTAATGGCTTTCAGCTACACACACACATACATCCACAGACACACTTTCAGTTATGTTTCTTTAATTACTACACCTGCAGTAGAGGGTGAACTTGTGGACCCTTTAAATTCCTTGGTTTCATGGTTCATTTCTATAATCCAGTTCTTTATGACACATAAATTAACTACCACTAAAGTGGTCTGTCAGGATTCTATCCTCTTGCAGAATGCAGTGCCCGGTTTCATGGGCTCCAAACCAATTGTGCTATTGCGTTTTATCGCATTATTTGTAACTTATTTTATACATAATGTTTCTCCCACCATCTCTTATGACTGAATGGAGCGTCTGGATATCAGAACAGCGATTACTCACCTCATACTGGATAAAGATTGTTTTCTTTAACAAGTCTGACGTGAAGGATTTACTTCAGACACCCGACGAGGCCCAAATCCTCGTCATTCACGTGAAGAAGAGATGGAGATATAGGGGTCGTAGGTCGGGTGCGTTGTAAGAATCTGACGGTGAGTGGGTAACACGCCTCTACCTTCCATCCTATTAGCCAACGTACAATCACTGGATAATAAACTGGATGAGCTGCGAACAAGACTTTTCTACCAACAGAACATTAAAAACTGTAATATCTTATGTTTCACCGAGTCGTGGCTGAATGACGACATGGATAACATACAGCTGGTTGGGTTTTCAGTGCGTCAGCAAGATAGAACAGCTGCCTCTAGTAAGTGGTGGTCTATGTCTATTTGTCAATAACAGCTGGTGCACGGAATCTTATATTGAGGACGTCTCAAGGTTTTGATTGCCTGAGTATCTCATGATAAGCTGTAGACCACAGTATTTACCAAGAGAGTTCTCATATTTTGTAGCTGTCTATTTACCACCACAAACCGATGCTGGCACTAAGACCGCACTCAATGAGTTGTATAAGGCCATAAACAAACAAGAAAATGTTTTCCCAGAGACAGCGCTCCTAATGGCCGGGGACTTTAATGCAGGGAGACTTAAATCTGTTTTTACCTAATTTCTACATTACATGAGCGACCAGAGAGAAAATAAAAACTCTAGGCCACCTTATCTCCACACACAGAGACATGTACAAAGCTCTCCCTCGCCCTCCTTTTGGAAAATCTGACCATAATTCTATCCTCCTGATTCCTGCTTACAAGCAAAAACTGTAACTTCCGGCGTCGACAGAGATGGCCGCCTCGCTTCGCGTTCCTAGGAAACTATGCATTTTTTTGTTTTTTTACGTGTTATTTCTTACATTGGTACCCCAGGTCATCTTAGGTTTCATTATATCATCATTCATATATCTTTATGTACATATTCTTTATCCCCTTACACTTGTGTGTATAAGGTAGTAGTTTTGGAATTGTTAGTTAGGTTACTTGTTGGTTATTACTGCATTGTCGTTAACTAGATGCACAAGCATTTCGCTTCACTCACATTAACATCTGCAAACCATGTGTACGTGACAAATAAAATTTGATTTGTTTTGATTGTAAAGCTGCAAGTACCAGTGACTCACTCAATACTGATGTGGTCCGTTATTGTTATTTTAATGTTGCTCTTTAATTATGTTTTTTTTTTTAATTTTTTTACTTATGTTTATTTTAGTAAATATTTCTTAAAACTTGTTTTTCTTAACTGCATTGTTGGTTAGGGGCATGTAAGTAAGCATTTCACTGTAAGGTGTGTTCGGTGTATGTGACAAGTTGATTACAGTACATGCAGAGAGTTATGTTCCTGTTCTGAGCTCCTGTCAGTCTGTATTACAGTACATGAAGAGGGTTATTTTATGTTCCTGTTCTGAGCTCCTGTCAGTGTGTATTACAGTACATGAAGAGGGTTATATGTCAGCACGCTGTGTGTGTCGGCTCTGTGCTCTACACACGGGGCAGCTCTGCTCACCCATTGTCTGGACTCATGTCCCTACACACACACACACACACACACACACACACACACACACACACACACTGCTTGCTGGAGATATGCCAACAGAGCTCCCCATTGTGCCCACTCTGAATAGGACAGAGGGGACATATACACACAAGCCTGCCAGCCTGTCAGTCAAACCGGGATGATCTACCAGATAGACATGCAGAATCACACCCAATACAGAGCCTCTGCTTTGGGAATCAATATGCAGTATCTTTTGATTATTTCATAAAACTTGTTTTCAGCATTTCACCTAAAAACTATTTTTTTAAGTAGTTCTAAGACCCATGCTACATCACTCTGGGGTAACAGGTGGTACTAAGACCCATGCTGCATCACTCTGGGGTGGTACTGTAGTACTAAGACCCATGCTACATCACTCTGGGTGGTACTGTAGTACTAAGACCCATGCTACATCACTCTGGGTGGTACTGTAGTACTAAGACCCATGCTGCATCACTCTGGGGTGGTACTGTAGTTCTAAGACCAATGCTGCATCACTCTGGGGTAACAGGTGGTACTAAGACCCATGCTGCATCACTATGGGGTGGTACTGTAGTACTAAGACCCATGCTGCATCACTCTGGGGTAACAGGTGGTAGTAGGACCCATGTTACATCACTCTGGGGTGGTACTGTAGTTCTAAGACCCATGCTACATCACTCTGGAGTGGTACTGTAGTACTAAGACCCATGCTGCATCACTCTGGGGTAACAGGTGGTAGTAAGACCCATGTTACATCACACTGGGGTGGTACTGTAGTACTAAGACCCGTGCTACATCACTCTGGGGTAACAGGTGGTACTAAGACCCATGCTGCATCACTCTGGGGTGGTACTGTAGTTCTAAGACCCATGCTGCATCACTCTGGGGTAACAGGTGGTAGTAAGACCCATGCTGCATCACTCTGGGGTGGTACTGTAGTACTAAGACCCATGCTACATCACTCTGGGTGGTACTGTAGTTCTAAGACCAATGCTGCATCACTCTGGGGTAACAGGTGGTACTAAGACCCATGCTGCATCACTATGGGGTGGTACTGTAGTACTAAGACCCATGCTGCATCACTCTGGGGTAACAGGTGGTAGTAGGACCCATGTTACATCACTCTGGGGTGGTACTGTAGTTCTAAGACCCATGCTGCATCACTCTGGGGTAACAGGTGGTAGTAAGACCCATGCTGCATCACTCTGGGTGGTACTGTAGTTCTAAGACCCATGCTGCATCACTCTGGGGTGGTACTGTAGTTCTAAGACCCATGTTACATCACTCTGGGGTAACAGGTGGTACTAAGACCCATGTTGCATCACTCTGGGGTGGTACTGTAGCACTAAGACCCATGCTGCATCACTCTGGGGTGGTACTGTAGTTCTAAGACCCATGTTATATCACTCTGGGGTGGTACTATAGCACTAAGACCCATGTTACATCACTCTGGGGTGGTACTATAGCACTAAGACCCATGTTACATCACTCTGGGGTGGTACTGTAGTTCTAAGACCCATGTTACATCACTCTGGGGTGGTACTATAGCACTAAGACCCATGTTACATCACTTTGGGTGGTACTATAGCACTAAGACCCATGCTGCATCACTCTGGGGTGGTACTGTAGTTCTAAGACCCATGTTACATCACTCTGGGGTGGTACTATAGCACTAAGACCCATGTTACATCACTCTGGGGTGGTACTGTAGTTCTAAGACCCATGTTACATCACTCTGGGGTAACAGGTGGTACTAAGACCCATGTTACATCACTCTGGGGTAACAGGTGGTACTAAGACCCATGTTACATCACTCTGGGGTGGTACTATAGCACTAAGACCCAGGCTGCTATCTTGAGAAACCTGGGCTGGCAGAGAGTTCCATGTACTCGTGGCTTTAATTAATACTGTGCATTTCCCAGCCTCTGTTCTGGACCTGGGGACTGTGAGGAGACTTCTGATTGCATGTCTTGTGGTACTGATGAATGTCCAAACTGTGTTGCCAACTGCTTGAACAGACAGTTTGGTACCTTCAACAAATCAACACCTCTCACAAAGACCAACAGTAATGTAATCAATCTCTCTTCAACTTTGAGGAGTGCATCTAAGTGCAATACATGCTGCTTTGTTCTGGACCAACTGCTATTTATCGACAATTGAAGTCGGAAGTTTACATGCACTTAGGTTGGAGTCATTAAAACTTGTTTTTTAACCACTCCACAAATTTCTTGTTAACAAACTATAGTTTTGGCAAGTCGGTGAGGACATCTACTTTGTGCATGACACAAGTCACTTTTCCAACAATTGTTTACAGACAGATTATTTGGGTCAGAAGTGGATCAGAAGTTTACATACAGTAAGTTGACTGTACATTAAACAGCTTGGAAAATTCAGAAAATGATGTCATGGCTTTAGAAGCTTCTGATAGGCTAATTAACATCATTGGAGTCAATTGGAGGTGTACCTGTGGATGTATTTCAAGTCCTACCTTCAAACTCAGTGCCTCTTTGCTTGACATCATAGGAAAATCAAATGAAATCAGCCAAGACGTCAGAAGAAAAATTGTAGACCTCCACAAGTCTGGTTCATCCTTGGGAGCAATTTCCAAATGCCTGAAGGTACCACGTTCATCTGTACAAACAATAGTATGCAAGTATAAACACCATGGGACCACGCAGCCGTCATACCGCTTTGGTGCGAAAAGTGCAAATCAATCCCAGAACAACAGCAAAGGACCTTGTGAAGATGCTGGAGGAAATAGGTACAGAAATATCTATATCCACAGTAAAAAAGTGTCCTATATCGACATAACCTGAAAGGCCGCTCAGCAAGGAAGAAGCCACTGCTCCAAAACTGCCATAAAAAGCCAGACTATGGTTTGCAACTACACATAGGGACAAAGATCATACTTTTTGGAGAATTGTCCTCTGGTCCGATGAAACAAAAATAGATCTGTTTGGCTATAATGACCATCGTTATGTTTGGAGGAAAAAGGGGGAGGCTTGCAAGCCGAGGAACACCATCCCAACCGTGAAGCACGGGGTGGCAGCATCATGTTGTGGGAGTGCTTTGCTGCAGGAGGGACTGGTGCACTACAGAAAATAGATGGCATCATGAGGAAGGAAAATTATGTGGATATATTGAAGCAACATCTCAAGACATCAGTCAGGAAGTTAAAGCTTGGTCACAAATGGGTCTCCAAATGAACAATGACCCCAGGCATACTTCCAAAGTTGTGGCAAAATGGCTTAAGGACAACAAAGTCAAGGTATTGGAGTGGCCATCACAAAGCCCTGACCTCAATCTCATAAAACATTTGTGGACTGAACTGAAAAAGCGTGTGAGCAAGGAGGCCTACAAACCTGACTCAGTTACACCAGCTCTGTCAGGAGGAATGGGACAAAATTCCTCCAACTCAAGTTAACAATTTCAAGGCAATGCTACCAAATACTAATTGAGTGTATGTAAACTTCTGACCCACTGGGAATGTGATGAAAGAAATAAAAACTGAAATAAATCATTCTGTCTCCTATTATTCTGACATTTCACATTCTTAAAATAAAGTGGTGATCCTAACTGACCTAAGACAGGGATTTTTACTTGGTTTAAATGTCAGGAATTGTGAAAAACTGAGTTGAAATGTATTTGGCTAAGGTGTACGTAAACTACCAACTTCAACTGTATGTCCCTCTTTGCCGAACATAACCACACAGCTGGGCAGAAGTTAAGGTCAGTAGTCGAGGTGCGACAAAACTAGGGCCTCTAGGACCTGTCTGGTCGACTGAAATTTCAAGAAAGCGGGACAGACCTCTTGCCATTGTAGCAATCATTGAGTCTATATGTTTTGACCATGACAGCTTGCTATCTCGGGTTACCCCCAGCAGTATAGTCTCCTCAACTTGCTCAATCGCCACATTATTCAATAATATATTCAGATGAGGTTTAGGATTGAGCGAGTGATTTGTCCCAAAAATAATGCTTTTAGTTTTTGAAATATTTAGCACCTGCCTATTGATAGTTACTCATTATAATGTTAAGGGTGTCAGTTATTTACTTTACTGTCGTAGCCAACGTGTATACTGTTTAGTAATCAGTGTACATAGACACACAGGCTTTATACAAGGTCAGTGGAAGGTCATTAGTAAACTCAGAACACAGTAATGGCCCTAGCCGCCTGCCCTGTGGGTATTGAAAACTCCGGACACATTCCTCTATCAGCATTTCCGTATTCACAGGGAAGCCTTCCCCAGCCAGCTTGGCTTTGCTCATTATTGCTCCTACGCACAGTGTTTGCCTTCCCTCCAGAAGAGCATACCAGCAAGCAAAGATGGGCCACCATCCATGGTCTGAGAAGGGTAGGGCAGCTGATGCTCAAAGAACATCCTAACGCTAAGGCTTCTTGACCTCCTACAACCTCTAGCTCCCCTAGTGGACGAACTACAACCTCTAGCACCCCTAGTGGACAGACTACAACCTCTAACCCCCCTAGTGGACAGACTACAACCTCTACCCCCCCTAGTTGACGAACTACAACCTCTAGCTCCCTAGTGGACAGACTACAACCTCTAGCCCCCCTAGTGGACAAACTACAACCTCTAGCTCCCCTAGTGGACAACTACAACCTCTAGCATACCTAGTGGATGACTACAACCTCTAGCTCCTAGTGGACAGACTACAACCCTAGTGGACAAACTACAACCTGTAGCTCCCCTAGTGGACGACTACAACCTCTAGCATCCCTAGTGGATGACTACAACCTCTAGCATCCCTAGTGGATGACTACAACCTCTAGCATCCCTAGTGGATGGACTACGACCTCTAGCTCTCCTGGTGTACGGACTACCACCAATAGCGCCCCTAGTGTACGGACTATGACCACTAGCAGCCCTAGTGGATGAACTACAACCTCTAGCTCCCCTAGTGGATGGACTACAAACTCTAGCATCCCTACTGGATGGACTACAACCTCTAGATCCCCTAGTGGATGACTACAACCTCTAGCATCCCCAGTGGACGACTACGACCTCTAGCATTCCTAGTGTACGGACTATGACCTCTAGCTCCCGAGTGTACGGACTATGACCACTAGCAGCCCAAGTGGATGGACCACGACCTCTAGCTCCCCTAGGGGATGGACCACGACCTCTAGCTCCCCTAGTGGATGGACTACAACCTCTAGCTCCCTAGTGTACGGACTATGACCACTAGCAGCCCAAGTGGATGGACCACGACCTCTAGCTCCCCTAGGGGATGGACCACGACCTCTAGCTCCCCTAGTGGACGGACTACAGCCTCTAGCTCCCTAGTGGATGGACTACAACCTCTAGCTCCCCTAGTGTACGGACTATAACCACTAGCAGCCCAAGTGGATGGACCACGACCTCTAGCTCCCCTAGGGGATGGACCACGACCTTTAGCTCCCCTAGTGGATGGACCACGACCTCTAGCTCCCCTAGTGGACGGACTACAGCCTCTAGCTCCCCTAGTGGACGGACTACAGCCTCTAGCTCCCCTAGTGGATGGACTACAACCTCTAGCTCCCCTAGTGTACGGACTATAACCACTAGCAGCCCAAGTGGATGGACCACGACCTCTAGCTCCTCTAGGGGATGGACCACGACCTCTAGCTCCCCTAGTGGACGGACTACAGCCTTTAGCTCCCCTAGTGGATGGACCACAACCTCTAGCTCCCCTAGTGGATGTACCACCACCTCTTGCAGCCCTAGTGGACCTCTAGCAATTCTAGTGGACGAACTACGACTTCTAGCAGCCCTAGCGGACAAACTACGACCTCTAGCAGCCCTAGTGGATGGACAACGATGGATACTGACATTTTGCTCTTTTCATATGATATTTAGGCCTACATTTGGAAAATGTCATATAATCGACTTTACTGTCAACCTTTGCAACATATGATTGTCATATGGTTTAATTTAAGGTTATGATTAGAAAATAAAGTTAACGTACGATAAGAATCAAAAGTCCTTTTTCTTAGCTTGGGTCAGGTAAAGGGCCGGTTCAGAGTTGAAATAAGAGCGTAGAACTCTGACTTTTACTTAAATCATTTATAGATATCAATGTGAGACTTTCTGTAACAAATGCAGGGTAGTGTTCTGTATTTATCTTAAATATTACTGCATTGTCGGAACTAGAAGCACAAGCATTTCGCTACACTCGCAGTAACATCTGCTAACCATGTGTATGTGACAAATAAAATTTGATTTGATTTGATGTAATACAAATAAGATGATGAGCTTAAGGACAGGAAGCTCATATATGTAAGTACACACACACACACACACACACACACACACACACACACACACACACACACACACACACACACACACACACACACACACACACACACACACACACACACACAGCTTATCAGGTCCTACATGTGGGAGGTGTATGAAGCTGCAATCTGAATAATCCCTCTTCCAGTATTATTTAATAAACATGGTGTGTCCTCTGTCCTGTGATGTTATGTATGCTCGCCTCCCTCCCTCCCTCCCTCCCTCCCTCCCTCTCTTTCACCCATGCCCTCTTCCTTCCCTCCCTCCCTCTCCCCTCTCTCCCTCTCTTTCACCCCTGCCTCTCCCTTCTTTCCCTCTCTTTCATCCCTGCTCCGCTCCCTCTCTTTCACCCCTGCTCCCTCCCTCCCTCCCTCCCTCCCTCCCTCCCTCCCTCCCTCCCTCCCTCTCTTTCACCCATGCCCTCTTCCTTCCCTCCCTCTCCCCCTCTCTTTCACCCCTACTCTCTTCCCTCCCTCCCTCTTTTCTTCTCTTTCACCCCGCTCTCTTCCTTTACTCCCTCTCCCCCTCTTTCCCTCTCTTTCATCCCAGTCTCTTCCCTCCCCCTCACTTTCTCTCACCTTTCTCCTTTCTGTCCCCCTCTCGCTTTCTTTCTTTTTCTCTCCCATCCTTCTCCCTCTCTTTTCCCCCGGTAGTGTGGTGATTGACACTTACAGATTGCCCTGCATTGGAGTGCTGTGTTGTGTGTGTGTGTGTGTGTGTGTGTGTGTGTGTGTGTGTGTGTGTGTGTGTGTGTGACCCTCTCTCTCTCATCTCCAGCAGACACCGTTTTGTCATCTAATTACTGTGAATCCCTGGCCTGCTCCCCAGCGCTGCATTTCTAATGGGCCTGCCCCTGCCTGGCTCCCCCAGCATCTCAGGCACACACACGGTCTGCCTATGGGCTGCCCTTGTAAAACCCCATGAGGCCTGTATGTCCAGAACTTTCATTGGAGGGAGTAGGGAGGAGGACATCGAGGATGGGGAAAGTATAAACAGGATCCTTGGAACATCCCAACTCTGACTTCACCCCTTTGAACTAATCCCTATGTGGCATCGATGTGAGTCAGAAACATTTATTCTAGTGTCAAAATTGACTACAAAGTGTAAATAGGATAATTTTGGTTATAAAGTCAGTCCTCTTCCAAACAGAGTTTGTAATCTGAAGGTTGGGTTTGGATTACAATTCATGCTCCCTTTTTCTTATTAACATGTGCTGGTACCCAGACAAGAAACATGTGGTTTGTACTTGTCCTTGCTCAGGAAATTGCTACTCTAATAAAAATGTGCTTCCATAAAGTTGTTCCAATCTTGGATAGATGGCTCTAACCGTCAGTGGTTGGAACCAAAATTATTTTCAACTGTTTTGTTCTGAACCGAACCATATATTTCTTTGTTCTGTTCCACCATTATGACCCAAAATAAAGTTCGGAACCTGGGCTTTATATTGTCCCTTTCTGTTCCTTTTTAAACCTCTGAAATATATATTTTATATACTTAGATCAACATTAAATTACTTCTCCAATCAGTGCAGATAGAGCAGCTTGCTATGGAGCGGGCAAGCTATTTACATGTGTTGGGCAGATGAGTGTGGGGCGCGAGATGCGACTGACATGGGTGGGGAGAGAGCAAGAGAAGGTGGAGGAGGAGGAGACGTTGTACATCTTGTTGTTATGACATGCATTATCGGAGTTAGGTCCACAGAATTTTATACGGAGGAGTGGCTTCTCTGAACTTCAGAAGGTAATAACGTTGGACCAGAGCTAGATCCTGTGCAGAACATAATTAAAATCATGTCCAGGTGGGGAGGCAGGTCTAGTGGTTAGAGCATTGGGCCAGTGACTGAAAGGTTGCTAGATTTGAGTGACAAGGTAAAAATGCCATTCTTGATAAAAAATCCCCTATGTTACATCAATGGAGCTTAGTATCCTTAGCATTGTAACTACATTTTCTCCTAATTCTAATCTTTCTGAAAATTTCTGAATCATCGTAACATCAGAAGTGAGTCAGAAACATTTATTCTAGGTGTCAAAATTGACTCACATGCAAATTGGATAATTTTGGTTTATAAAGTTCCTCAATCTTCCAAAACCAGGAGTTTGCTAATCCAAAGCTGAAGGTTGGGTTTCTAGCTATGCCAAAACAATTCATGTAATTAACTCAAAACAATTTTCTGAAAATTACATACATGAATAAATAAAATTGTCCCCTTTCTTTAATTTTATACAATTTATTTAACATCCAATATGATAATGAGGGGGTGTATTGCCATGGACATCGAACTGACAGATCATGTTCAGTTTTATAACATGTGCATATACTCAATAGAATTGTCACTTTTCCAGGTTGCTGTGTTATAAATTGGCCACCCAGTCTTGAAAGTTTCCTCTTAACATGGCATTTTTCTCTATATGGCATAAATTTCAGAATTGAAGGATAGAAACAAAATTGGATTCTAACTGTCCAGAACCTACAAAAAATGGCCTTTCCAACATGTTTTGTTCTAGAAGATGGAATCTATTTCTCTCTATAAGACTTTGTTCTGTTACCATTATGACCAGAAAATAAAGCTGTTCGGGTCCTGTTCAAACAAAAAATAGTACTGAGTATCAAGCTAGCTTTATAACATTGTCCCTTTCTGTTCCTAAACATCTGTTGTCACCTGAAATATAGCTACTTTTAAAAATATACTTAATCTAAAACTGTTATCATAAGGAATAAGGTTTTGAATATCTGTCCTATATAAGTATCCATATTTAATTAAATTACTTTCCAATCAGTGCAGATAGAGCAGAACACCATTTGTTTGGATCTTTCCATAGTGGTCAAGCTATTTACATGTGTTGGGCAGATGAGTGTCTGGATTGAGACTCAGCCATAGGAGGATGCAGTGGATGAGACTCACAAGGAGGATGCAGTGGATTGAGTGGGGATGCAGTGGATTGAGACTCAGCCAAGGAGGTGCAGTGGATTGAGACTCAGAGTAGGAGGATGCAGTGGATTTGACTCAGCCCATGCATATCTTGTGACATCTTGTTGTTATGACATGCATTATCGGAGTTAGGTCCACAGCTTATTTTATACGGAGGAGTTGGCTTCTCTGAACTTCAGTATAGGTGTTGGTGGGTGCGGGACACTAACGGTTAGTTGGACCAGTATGTACTATGTATAGTTGTGACTATGCATATATGATAAACAGAGAGTAGCAGCAGAGCTTGTGTGTGCAGATTCCAGGTAGCCATAATTAAAATAAAAGTTCATGTCTTTCTTTATTTTGTCCTCTGGGGAGGTGGGGAGGCAGGTAGCTTTGCCCAGTGGTTTACTCATTGGGCCAGATGACTGAAAGAACCTTTAGGATCTCAGGACCCATTGAAACTGTTTTTTGTTTCCTGAGGGGAATAGGCCCGCCCTCTTTCGACTGTCAAGGTTCGGACCATTCTAGGTTGTTGTTGATGTGGACAAAATCTGCCATTCTGTCCACCATCTCCTTTGTCTGATAAAGGTAGTTTTAACCCAGTGTTCCTAGGTTGTCATGCCGCCTGTAAACAAGAAATTGTTCTTCACTGACTTGCCTAGTAAAAATACATCCAGTTGCAATGAGTAAGGGGATTTATTTTGTTACTTAGCTGATAGCTCGTCAATAGACTCTTAAGGATGAATTAATATGGTTAGTTGGCTAATTTTCTTTATCCATGTTTTAAGTGTTCTGGCTGCAAAATTAGGTTGTTTCAAATCATGTTGTAATGGTGGAATAAGTCACCTATTGAAGATAGTCCACTTAGCAATTGTTTGAGATGAGACATGGTGCCATAATATGAATAATATCTTAGCTAAATATCTTTCTCACAAAATTTCTGAATCATACATGTAACAAAATGTTACTAGTAAAACTGAATCCTAAATACGTACAATTTAATTTTATTCTCTGCAATTTGTCATCTGATTTCTTGGAGCTGGTTTAGATAGATGCAACCATACTACAAGGCATTCTCTGCTTCCAGGTTGAGGCTTGCAAAACAGTAAGTCATGATATTGTTATTTTCCTTTATATTGCATGATATTAGCAAACTGGATGCAGTTTATGGTCCAAGGACTTCCAGAGTGCCATCCGATCTCTTAGCCCAGAGATGTGTCACAGTATACCTGATGCACACCTTCTTCACTATGACAGTCTGCTTGTGTGACAACATACTTATTATCCACCACTGGTTGGATTGGATTTTCTGTACTCAAAAACATGCTGTCTCCTCCCTGTAAAAGTATGATCAAAACTACCACGTATCCATCCCCCTGTCCCCAGGTGAATCTGCTGGCTATGGAACTCTAGAGCAGTCAAAACATCACCCTGTTGTCAGCTATCTGCAGACAGTTTGGCTCCAAGTGAAAGTCCATGCTTGGTAGCATGTTTTCATGATCTTCCTGTTCTCAGGGTGAATACATTTTTATGTTTTCACTGAACACGCATCCATGTGCATGTCCAGGAACCAATCATAGCCTGTGGTTGAAGCCTGATGAGATCTGACATTCCTTGAGTCACCCTAAAGCCAACACCCATTATACCGATCGCTTTCGAGCATCACCACCCTGGATGGTTCCGACTCACTATGCTGCCTGTGTCTGGCTAGACTGTGTCTGGCTAGACTGTAAAACATATCAAACATCTCCAATGCTTTCTATTTTCTAGCCAAAATTACCCTAGTAAAACTGAGTCATCTACAAAATTGCTTCCAACACTCTACTCAGCAAACTGGATGCAGTTTATCACAGTGCCATCCGTTTTGTCACTAAAGCACCTTATACCACCCACCACTGCGACTTGTATGCTCTAGTCTAAACATATGTCGCCAGACCCACTGGCTCCAGGTCATCTACAAGTCCATGCTAGGTAAAGCTCCGCCTTATCTCAGTTCACTGGTCACGATGGCAACACCCATAGCACGCTCTCCAGCAGGTGTATCTCACTGATCATCCCTAAAGCCAACACCTCATTTGGCCGCCTTTCGTTCCAGTACTCTGCTGCCTGTGACATTGCAGAAATCCCTGAAGTTGGAGACCTTTATCTCCCTCACCAACTTCAAACATGTGCTATCTGAGCAGCTAACCGATCGCTGCAGCTGTACATAGTCTATTGGTAAATAGCCCACCCATTTTCACCTACCTCATCCCCACACTGTTTTTATTTATTTACTTTTCTGCTCTTTTGCACACCAGTATGTCTACCTGTACATGACCATCTGATCATTTATCACTCCAGTGTTAATCTGCAAAATTGTAATTATTTGCCTACCTCCTCATGCCTTTTGCACACAATGTATATAGACTTTTTTTCTACTGTGTTATTGACTTGTTAATTGTTTACTCCATGTGTAACTTTGTGTTGTCTGTTCACACTGCTATGCTTTATCTTGGCGGGCATTTTTCTTGCCAACGTTCAGTCAAAAATACATATTTACGCAGGCAGAGGAACAAAGTAGTTTGACAAAAACTGTTCAAATGGTAACTAGTGTTAGCAGTTGATGTTATTCAATAACACAGACGCCAGAGCAAATCAGGAGGAGAAAAATATATTTCTTCAGAGAGAAAAAATCATAGTAGTTGTGCTGGAAAGTGGATGGTAGATTTCATTCTTCCCTGTTCTCAGTGTTTTCTCCTCTGAACAAAGAGACTGGATGTAGTTTATACCCAAGCCTAGCCTGTGGTTGACCAATTAGAATTCCTTGCAATAAAATTGGGCCAATGGCCAAATACCCAGTATCCCGTTTCAGGCTCAATGTATAGACAACTTGGACCAATGAGAATTTTCCACATGTAGCTATGAGTCCCGGACTGGAACCCCTACACAGATTCTAAACAGATGTTGAACTGAAAAACAACCCATGTCCCTGACCCATTAATCTTCAGTTTCCCATTACAGAAAAACACCTACTTCCATTGATATTTAATTCCCTATTACAGAAAAACAACTATTTTCATTTATCATTAATTCATTAAATATCCTGCATTATATATTTATCTTTAAATATTCTTACACTAGCTTGTCTTTAAAGCTACGAATTATATAGCTAGTTGTTATTTTCTAGAAACCTAGCTTGAGTCCACTTAGCTAGCTAACGTGAACTCTGTTGGCGGTAGTAAGGCAATAGCTCATGGCATTTTTTAATTTACATTTTTAAATTTGTTTTACCTTTTTTTAACTAGGCAAGTCAGTTAAGAACAAATTCTTATTTTCAATGACGGCCTAGGTTCAGGGGCAGAATGACAGATGTGTCAATTTTATCAATCAGATAAACAGCTTGCAAATATATTCATTAACCTATATGTCCCTTGTAGCAGCAAGCTGACCCACATGAAAAAAATCAGCCTACTCAGTGACTGACACCCAGAGAACACAACTGTGAAGAGTTTACACATATTAGCATGGTAGCTCTTATTGCAGGACTTTGACTTGGTATATCACCTCCCCAGTCAGTTTATTGTTTGTATTGGACATTTATATTGCAATACACAGCCTTACCAAAGGATCTTGGGTCCATGAAATGGGGTATCAGCCGACTCAGTGACACCCACAGAACACAACTGTGAAAAGAGTACATAAATATTTGCGTGTAGTGGAAATTTCCTGTATTTACCAAATCATGAGAGCAAACCACACACAAGTCAGAGTTATCATAAAGTCCATCTTTAATTATATGAGCTCCATCACAACCCTGTGACACTCAGATCAATTCAGTGTCTATAAATGAATTCTCTGAGAGTCCTTACAAAACAGTTCTTAGTATCATTTATAGCCAAGACACACCCATCTCAACTCACATGATGAATAACAGATCTTAGGAACATTACAAAGGAAGACTTTACTTGAGAGAGGAGTATTCCATAGCCAGACAGCATTAGCTATAAATTATTGTTCAGTTTGCTCTCCTAAAACGAGGTTCTACTTCTCGTTCTTGGTACAACATAGTACCAAGACATTAGGATATATATATCAATTGTCATTTTAGACACTCCCATTCTGGACAAGCTCACAGAGACACAGTGACTGGCACACAGACATTGTGGAACCAAGAGATAATTGGTTCCCCCTCAATCAATCCATTCACATGGTTTAAAAGATATGTTTACATATGAAGACAAGGTTGACCTCTCCCCTCTCTGCGGCCCAAGTAACTGAACCCTGACAGCAACCGGCCAACAGTATTATCCAAAAATAGACATTCTAATGACATATCTCACATAAGCATGAAATAAATAAATAAAACATTTTATTTATAAATA
Organism: Oncorhynchus masou masou; assembly: GCF_036934945.1. Classification (NCBI taxonomy): domain Eukaryota; kingdom Metazoa; phylum Chordata; class Actinopteri; order Salmoniformes; family Salmonidae; genus Oncorhynchus; species Oncorhynchus masou. The sequence goes on from NC_088222.1 coordinate 17,150,307, forward strand.
TTACCTAAATAATTCTGATTCTGCCACGACACACGTCATAGTTCTTATTGCAGGACTTTAATGTGGGAAATCACCTCATTATTCAGCTTATTGACTGGTGAGCTAATGTGGCTCATTTCACAGTAGTGTCATTTCACACTGGTGTCAAAGTCCTGCAATAAGAGTTACAGTACAACCTTAATATTTGTGTAAACTCTTCACAGTTGTGTTCTGTGGGTGTGAAATGGACCCAAGATCCATACAGTAGGTAAGGCTGTACATTGCATTGTGAACGTTCAATACACTGTAGGTTGACTGGTGAGCTAATGTGGCTCATTTCACAGTGGTGTCAAAGTCCTGCAATAAGAGCTACGACACTAATATAGTTGTGTTCTGGACTAATAGCCCATTTCGTGGACCCAAGATCAATAGGTAAAGCTGTACATTGCAATTTGAATGTTGAGTACGCACAATACACTGAATAGTGAGATGATTTCCCACAGTTAACGTCCAGCAATAAAAGTTACGATGCTAATATTTGTGTAAACTCTTCACAGATGTGAACATTTCATGAACCCAAGATATATAGGTAAGGCTGTACAATGCATACAGTATGCCCACAAATCAATTCTGTGAAGTCTAATACATCCACTGCGATTTCAACTGATTTAAATGTTTTGGACAAATCAACTAATTATTGTCTTTTGTTGGATTTATATACCATTCCAAACTCGTTAAACATTATCCAGTCCAAATATGCCATGACTACACAAGTTGTATCTGTTTGCATCAGTTTTAATTCAGGACTTTTATTCTGAAGGCAAACTGCAAATTCTACTATTGTGGCTAATCCTTATTGTGGCTAATTTCATATTGGTGGTGCAAAATCAAGCAAAAGCAGTCGAGCAACGCACCTTGACATTGATCAACCACTGGTGTTTTAGATATCACCCACAGACATTTGATTAACAACCCCTCATTATCATATTGGAGGTTGAAATACAGATTATTTATTCATCTATTTATGTGTATTATTTATTCATTCATTTAATTATAATTGCAGCAGGTTTGGTCCTCCATAAGCTAGCTAACTAGCTAAGTCTAAGACTGAGACTCTGGATGTAAAACGCAGCTAGCTAGCCAACTCAACGTTGTCAGTTTTAACCAAGTTAGATAGCTTGATACTCATTAACGTTAGCTTACCATGCTTTTCTGTCACGCCCTGATCTTTTTCACCTGTCTTTGTGCTTGTCTCCACCCCTCTCCAGGTGTCGCCCATCTTCCCCATTATCCCCTGTGTACTTATAACTGTGTTTTCTGTTTGTCTGTTGCCAGTTCGTCTTGTTTGTCAAGCTTACCATTGTTTGTCCTGTCAACTCCTGTCGTTTCCCAGACTCTCTTTTTCTCGCCCTCCTGATTTTTGACACTTGCCTGTCCTGACCCTGAACCCGCCCGCCTGACCACTCTGCCTGACCCTGACCCTGCCTTCTTGTATCTTTGCCCCACTACTCTGGATTTCCAACCTCTGCCTGACCTGAGCCTGCCTGCCATCCTGTACCTTTGCCTCTGTTGCTGTAATAAACTTTGTTACTTCGACACGGCCTGCATCTGGGTCTTACCTTATCCTGATACTTTTCTGGCCAACTGGTCATTCCTCTCGCTCATCCCGGTCAACTCCTTCTTGCCTACTCTGGTCTTCAACTAGGTTCAAAACTATATGGCTGTAGTCCAGTGCCTTATTATCAAAAGCAACCCACTTGTAACACAGCCAGCTGGTGCAGGCAGGCAGTCAATGGCTCAGTCTTTCAAAACTATTCACCTGTTTTTACAGCAAGTAAGGACAACGTTCCATTTGTTATTTTTGTGTGTCTTTATGGTGCACATATCATAGATATAACTTCCAATTTCCCCCCCAAAAGTTATATTATATTGGTACATAGCTACAGTTGAAGTCAAAAGTTTACATACACCTTGGCCAAATACATTTAAACTCAGTTTTTCACAATTCCTGACAGTTAATCCCAGTAAAAGTTCCCTGTTTTAGGTTAGTTAGGATCACCACTTTATTTTAAGAATATGAAATGTCAGAATAATAGTAGAGAGAATGATTTCTTTCAGCTTTTATTTCTTTCATCACGTTCTCAGTGGGTCAGAAGTTTACATACACTCAATTAGTATTTGATCCAAATCAGTCAGGTTTCAAGACTAGTCATTCAACTGAGACTGCTCTTCTCTGTATCACGGAGGCGCTCCGCACTGCTAAAGCTAACTCTCTCTCCTCTGCTCTCATCCTTCTAGACCTATCGGCTGCCTTCGACACTGTGAACCATCAGATCCTCCTCTCCACCCTCTCCGAGTTGGGCATCTCCGGTGCGGCCCACGCTTGGATTGCGTCCTACCTGACAGGTCGCTCCTACCAGGTGGCGTGGCGTGAATCTGTCTCCTCGCCACGCGCTCTCACCACTGGTGTCCCCCAGGGCTCTGTTCTAGGCCCTCTCCTATTCTCGCTATACACCAAGTCACTTGGCTCTGTCATAACCTCACATGGTCTCTCCTATCATTGCTATGCAGACGACACACAATTAATCTTCTCCTTTCCCCCTTCTGATGACCAGGTGGCGAATCGCATCTCTGCATGTCTGGCAGACATATCAGTGTGGATGACGGATCACCACCTCAAGCTGAACCTCGGCAAGACGGAGCTGCTCTTCCTCCCGGGGAAGGACTGCCCGTTCCATGATCTCGCCATCACGGTTGACAACTCCATTGTTTCCTCCTCCCAGAGCGCTAAGAACCTTGGCGTGATCCTGGACAACACCCTGTCGTTCTCAACTAACATCAAGGCGGTGGCCCGTTCCTGTAGGTTCATGCTCTACAACATCCGCAGAGTACGCCCCTGCCTCACACAGGAAGCGGCGCAGGTCCTAATCCAGGCACTTGTCATCTCCCGTCTGGATTACTGCAACTCGCTGTTGGCTGGGCTCCCTGCCTGTGCCATTAAACCCCTACAACTCATCCAGAACGCCGCAGCCCGTCTGGTGTTCAACCTTCCCAAGTTCTCTCACGTCACCCCGCTCCTCCGCTCTCTCCACTGGCTTCCAGTTGAAGCTCGCATCCGCTACAAGACCATGGTGCTTGCCTACGGAGCTGTGAGAGGAACGGCACCGCAGTACCTCCAGGCTCTGATCAGGCCCTACACCCAAACAAGGGCACTGCGTTCATCCACCTCTGGCCTGCTCGCCTCCCTACCACTGAGGAAGTACAGTTCCCGCTCAGCCCAGTCAAAACTGTTCGCTGCTCTGGCCCCCCAATGGTGGAACAAACTCCCTCACGACGCCAGGACAGCGGAGTCAATCACCACCTTCCGGAGACACCTGAAACCCCACCTCTTCAAGGAATACCTAGGATAGGATAAAGCAATCCTTCTCACCCCCCCTTAAATGACTTAGATGCACTATTGTAAAGTGGCTGTTCCACTGATGTCAGAAGGTGAATTCACCAATTTGTAAGTCGCTCTGGATAAGAGCGTCTGCTAAATGACTTAAATGTAAAATGTAAATGTATTTGGTAGCATTGGCTTGAAATTGTTTAACTTGGGTCAAACATTTTGGGTAGCCTTCCACAAGCTTCCTAAAATAAGTTGGAGGAATTTTATCCCATTCCTCCTGACAGAGCTGGTGAAACTGAGTCAGGTTTATAGGCCTCCTTGCTCACACACGCTTTTTCAGGTCTGCCGACACATTTTCTATAGGATTGAGGTCAGGGCCTTGTGATGGCCACTTCAATGCTTTGACTTTGTTGTCCTTAAGCCATTTCGTCACAACTTTGAAAGTATGCTTGGGGTCAATGTCCATTTGGAAGACCCATTTGCGACCAAGCTTTAACTTCCCGACTGATGTCTTGAGATGTTGCTTCAATATATCAACATAATTTTCCTGCCTCATGATGCCATCTATTTTGTGAAGTGCACCAGTCCCTCCTGCAGCAAAGCCCCCCCACACCATGATGCTGCCACCCCCGTGTTTCACGGTTGGGATGGTATTCTTCGGCTTGCAAGCCCCCCCCCCCTTTTCCTCCAAACATAACGATGGTCATTATGGCCAAACAGTTCTATTTTTGTTTCATCGGACCAGAGGACATTTCTCCAAAAAGTATGATCTTTGTCCCAATGTTCAGTTGCAAACTGTAGTCTGCCTTTTTATGGCAGTTTTGGAGCAGTGGCTCCTTCCTTGCTGAGCGGCCTTTCAGGTTATGTCTATATAGGACTCGTTTTACTGTGGATGTAGATACTTTTGTACCTGTTTCCTCCAGCATCTTCACAAGGTCCTTTGCTGTTGTTCTGGGATTGATTTGCACTTTTCGCACCAAAGCGCTATGACGGCTGCGTGGTCGCATGGTGTTTATACTTGCGTACTATTGTTTGTACAGACGAACGTGGTACCTTCAGGTGTTTGGAAATTGCTCCCAAGGATGAACCAGACTTGTGGAGGTCTACAATTTTATTTTCTGAGGTCTTGGCTGATTACTTTCAAGTTTCCCATGATGTCAAGCAAAGAGGCACTGAGTTTGAAGGTAGGCCTTGAAATACATCCACAGGTACACCTCCAATTGACACAACTGATGTCAGTTATCCTATCAGAACCTTCAAAAGCCATTACATCATTTTCTGGCATTTTCCAAGCTGTTTAAAGGCACAGCTAAGTTAGTGTATGTAAACTTCTGACCCACTCGAATTGTGATGCAGTGAATTATAAGTGAAATAATCTGTCTGTAAACAATTTTTGGAAAAATTCCGTCTGTCATGCACAAAGTAGATGTCCTAACCGAGTTTCCAAAACTATAGTTTGTGGAGTGGTTGAAAAAAGAGTTTTGATGACCCCAACCTAAGTGTATGTAAACTTCTGACTTCAACTGTATATGTGCTACACATTGTTTGGGGGGGTGCTAACGTGAAACATGACCTTTGAACACATTCTGTCATGCTGAACTCAGCCCAAACAAATTCAATTGAGCAACGCACCGTGGCATTGATCAACCAATGGTCTGTTAGATACCACCCGCATACGTTTGATTGACAACCTCCTTATTATCATATATGAAGAAGAAATATAGAAAGAAGTTAATAAATAATATAACTTAATAAGATGAAAGTGGGATTCATTATTGTATTATTTGTGTGCATTCAATCATCCATTTATTTATGCATTTATTTATTAACCTCAGACCTTATTTTCAACATTTGTTTGCCATAGGAATACGTGGGTGACGTCAGTGCTATCACTTTTACAGGTTTTAATGTCTATGGTTCCAACCCTGTAAACGTCAAACCTGAGACTGGTGTGTTGTTGGTAAGTAGCTATGTTTTCTTTATAGATAGCAACATGCCATTATTTGACAGGTTATGCCGCCATGATGCTAGGCTATGATACTGTGATGTAACTCGTTGAATACATAGCCTCTCCCTAATGTGTAATGTGAGAGGAATATTTACATTGAACCTGAACTCATGTTGATCCGTGCAAGCTAACGTTAGCTAGCTAGCTCATAATCAACCTAACCTGAAGACATGTTTGATGCATGTTGCCAGCTTGCTTTTAATAATGTTTTAATTTGAACTGGCTTGCTACTGTAAGATCCCTGCTAAATTATCAAGCAAACTAGCTAGCTAGCATTTGAGGGCTTCAGCACACCACAAAAAAATATGCTAACAAGCAACAACATTATTGTGTATTTTATAGGGCAAAAATAATGATGACAGATCCCCAGATAAGGAACCAGTGGCCAGATACCAGTCCCGTTTCAGAGTAATGTAGGACATAACCACCATTGATAATGCAATCAGTGACGAGGGGGTCTGGAGCTGATCGACTGGCACTGGAAAACACCTTATTAAAACTACTAATAAGTATAAACAGAATTTACAGATAGACAATAACCTGAATATACGGACAAGACAACACCACCCATTCAATCAACTTAACCTCTCTCTTTATACAGATGAAGGACAGGAGAGGCTTTGGTCATGGAGTCCTCTGACTGAAAGACAGGTTGATACTGATGTCTGAATTGGGAACCACCTTGCACTCAGCATAACATTTATACAAGCCACATATATAACTTTCTTGACCTGCCATCTGACTGCACATGTCAGTCTGCACATGTCCAACACTTGGAAAACATCAAATCAAGTCAAATTGTATTTGTCACATACACGTGTTTAGCAGATGTTATTTTGCGGGTGTAGCGAAATGCTTGTGTTTCAAGCTCCAACAGTGAAGTAATATCTAACGATTTCACAACAATACACACACACATCTAAAGTAAAGGAATGGAATTAAGAATATATAAATATTAGGACAAGCAGTGTCAGAGATGGAAGGGAATTACACATCTAGTAGAGACATTACCTCACCGAGTAGAGACATTACCTCACCCAGTAGAGACATTACCTCACCCAGTAGAGACATTACCTCACCCATTAGAGACATTACCTCACCCATTAGAGACATTACCTCACCCAGTGGAGACATTACCTCACGCAGTAGAGACATTACCTCAACCGGAAGAGACATTACCTAAACCAGTAGAGACATTACCTCAACCAGTAGAGACATTACCTCACCCAGAGAGATGTACATGTCAGTGTATTAGACAGAACCTCACCCAGAGAGCTGTACACGTCAGTGTGTTAGACAGACAGAACCTCACCCAGAGAGCTGTACACGTCAGTGTGTTAGACAGAACCTCACCCAGAGAGATGTACATGTCAGTGTGTTAGACAGAACCTCAACCAGAGAAATGTACATGTCAGTGTGTTAGACAGAACCTCAACCAGAGGGCTGTACATGTCAGTGTGTTAGACAGACAGAACCTCACCCAGAGATATGTACATGTCAGTGTGTTAGACGGAACCTCACCCAGAGATATGTACATGTCAGTGTGTTAGACAGGACCTCACCCAGAGAGATGTACATGTCAGTGTGTTAGACAAAACCTCACCCAGAGATATGTACATGTCAGTGTGATAGACAGACAGAACCTCACCCATAGAGATGTACATGTCAGTGTGTTAGACAGACAGAACCTCACCCAGAGAGCTGTACATGTCAGTGTGTTAGACAGAACCTCACCCATAGAGATGTACATGTCAGTGTGTTAGACAGAAAGAACCTCACCCAGAGATATGTACATGTCAGTGTGTTAGACATACAGAACCTCACCCAGAGAGATGTACATGTCAGAGTGTTAGACAGAACCTCACCCAGAGAGATGTACATGTCAGTGTGTTATACAGAAAGAACCTCACCCAGAGATATGTACATGTCAGAGTGTTAGACATACAGAACCTCACCCAGAGAGATGTACAAGTCAGGGTGTTAGACAGAAAGAACCTCACCCATAGAGATGTGCATGTCAGTGTGTTAGACAGAAAGAACCTCACCCAGAGATATGTACATGTCAGGGTGTTAGACAGAACCTCACCCAGAGAGATGTACATGTCAGTGTGTTAGACAGAAAGAACCTCACCCATAGAGATGTGCATGTCAGGGTGTTAGACAGAACCTCACCCATAGATATGTACATGTCAGTGTGTTAGACAGAAAGAACCTCACCCATAGAGATGTGCATGTCAGGGTGTTAGACAGAACCTCACCCATAGAGATGTACATGTCAGTGTGTTAGACAGAACCTCACCCATAGAGATGTACATGTCAGTGTGATAGACAGAAAGAACCTCACCCAGAGAGATGTACATGTCAGTGTGTTAGACAGAAAGAACCTCACCCAGAGATATGTACATGTCAGTGTGTTAGACAGAACCTCACCCATAGAGATGTACATGTCAGTGTGATAGACAGAAAGAACCTCACCCAGAGAGATGTACATGTCAGTGTGATAGACAGACAGAACCTCGCCCATAGAGATGTGCATGTCAGTGTGTTAGACATACAGAACCTCACCCAGAGAGATGTACATGTCAGGGTGTTAGACAGAAAGAACCTCACCCATAGAGATGTACATGTCAGGGTGTTAGACAGAACCTCACCCATAGAGATGTACATGTCAGTGTGTTAGACAGAAAGAACCTCACCCATAGAGATGTGCATGTCAGGGTGTTAGACAGAACCTCACCCATAGATATGTACATGTCAGTGTGTTAGACAGAAAGAACCTCACCCAGAGATATGTACACGTCAGGGTGTTAGACAGAACCTCACCCTGAGAGATGTACATGTCAGTGTGATAGACAGAAAGAACCTCACCCAGAGATATGTACATGTCAGTGTGTTAGACAGAAAGAACCTCACCCAGAGAGATGTACATGTCAGTGTGATAGACAGACAGAACCTCGCCCATAGAGATGTGCATGTCAGTGTGTTAGACATACAGAACCTCACCCAGAGAGATGTACATGTCAGGGTGTTAGACAGAAAGAACCTCACCCATAGAGATGTACATGTCAGGGTGTTAGACAGAACCTCACCCATAGAGATGTACATGTCAGTGTGTTAGACAGAAAGAACCTCACCCATAGAGATGTGCATGTCAGGGTGTTAGACAGAACCTCACCCATAGATATGTACATGTCAGTGTGTTAGACAGAAAGAACCTCACCCATAGAGATGTGCATGTCAGTGTGTTATACAGAAAGAACCTCACCCCGAGAGATGTACATGTCAGTGTGTTAGACAGAAAGAACCTCACACAGAGAGATGTACATGTCAGTGTGTTAGACAGAAAGAACCTCACCCATAGAGATGTACATGTCAGGGTGTTAGACAGAACCTCACCCATAGAGATGTGCATGTCAGTGTGTTAGACATACAGAACCTCACCCAGAGAGATGTACATGTCAGGGTGTTAGACAGAACCTCGCCCATAGAGATGTGCATGTCAGTGTGTTAGACATACAGAACCTCACCCAGAGAGATGTACATGTCAGGGTGTTAGACAGAAAGAACCTCACCCATAGAGATGTACATGTCAGGGTGTTAGACAGAACCTCACCCATAGAGATTTACATGTCAGTGTGTTAGACAGAAAGAACCTCACCCATAGAGGTGTGCATGTCAGGGTGTTAGACAGAACCTCACCCATAGATATGTACATGTCAGTGTGTTAGACATACAGAACCTCACCCAGAGAGATGTACATGTCAGGGTGTTAGACAGAAAGAACCTCACCCATAGAGATGTACATGTCAGAGTGTTAGACAGAACCTCACCCAGAGAGATGTACATGTCAGTGTGTTATACAGAAAGAATCTCACCCAGAGATATGTACATGTCAGTGTGTTAGACATACAGAACCTCACCCAGAGAGATGTACATGTCAGTGTGTTAGACAGAACCTCACCCAGAGAGATGTACATGTCAGTGTGTTATACAGAAAGAACCTCACCCAGAGATATGTACATGTCAGAGTGTTAGACATACAGAACCTCACCCAGAGAGATGTACAAGTCAGGGTGTTAGACAGAAAGAACCTCACCCATAGAGATGTGCATGTCAGTGTGTTAGACAGAAAGAACCTCACCCAGAGATATGTACATGTCAGGGTGTTAGACAGAACCTCACCCAGAGAGATGTACATGTCAGTGTGTTAGACAGAAAGAACCTCACCCATAGAGATGTGCATGTCAGGGTGTTAGACAGAACCTCACCCATAGATATGTACATGTCAGTGTGTTAGACAGAAAGAACCTCACCCATAGAGATGTGCATGTCAGGGTGTTAGACAGAACCTCACCCATAGATATGTACATGTCAGTGTGTTAGACAGAACCTCACCCAGAGAGATGTACATGTCAGTGTGTTATACAGAAAGAACCTCACCCAGAGATATGTACATGTCAGTGTGTTAGACATACAGAACCTCATCCAGAGAGATGTACATGTCAGGGTGTTAGACAGAAAGAACCTCACCCAGAGATATGTACATGTCAGTGTGTTAGACAGAAAGAACCTCACCCAGAGAGATGTACATGTCAGTGTGATAGACAGACAGAACCTCGCCCATAGAGATGTGCATGTCAGTGTGTTAGACATACAGAACCTCACCCATAGAGATGTACATGTCAGGGTGTTAGACAGAACCTCACCCATAGAGATGTACATGTCAGTGTGTTAGACAGAAAGAACCTCACCCATAGAGATGTGCATGTCAGGGTGTTAGACAGAACCTCACCCATAGATATGTACATGTCAGTGTGTTAGACAGAAAGAACCTCACCCATAGAGATGTGCATGTCAGTGTGTTATACAGAAAGAACCTCACCCCGAGAGATGTACATGTCAGTGTGTTAGACAGAAAGAACCTCACCCAGAGAGATGTACATGTCAGTGTGTTAGACAGAAAGAACCTCACCCATAGAGATGTGCATGTCAGGGTGTTAGACAGAACCTCGCCCATAGAGATGTGCATGTCAGTGTGTTAGACATACAGAACCTCACCCAGAGAGATGTACATGTCAGGGTGTTAGACAGAAAGAACCTCACCCATAGAGATGTACATGTCAGGGTGTTAGACATAACCTCACCCATAGAGATGTACATGTCAGTGTGTTAGACAGAAAGAACCTCACCCATAGAGGTGTGCATGTCAGGGTGTTAGACAGAACCTCACCCATAGATATGTACATGTCAGTGTGTTAGACATACAGAACCTCACCCATAGAGATGTGCATGTCAGTGTGTTAGACATACAGAACCTCACCCATAGAGATGTGCATGTCAGTGTGTTAGACATACAGAACCTCACCCAGAGAGATGTACATGTCAGGGTGTTAGACAGAAAGAACCTCACCCATAGAGATGTACATGTCAGTGTGATAGACAGAAAGAACCTCACCCAGAGAGATGTACATGTCAGTGTGATAGACAGACAGAACCTCACCCATAGAGATGTGCATGTCAGTGTGTTAGACATACAGAACCTCACCCAGAGAGATGTACATGTCAGGGTGTTAGACAGAAAGAACCTCACCCATAGAGATGTACATGTCAGGGTGTTAGACAGAACCTCACCCATAGAGATGTACATGTCAGTGTGTTAGACAGAAAGAACCTCACCCATAGAGATGTGCATGTCAGGGTGTTAGACAGAACCTCACCCATAGATATGTACATGTCAGTGTGTTAGACCGAAAGAACCTCACCCAGAGATATGTACATGTCAGTGTGTTCGACAGAACCTCACCCATAGAAATGTACATGTCAGTGTGATAGACATACATAACCTCACCCAGAGAGATGTACATGTCAGTGTGATAGACAGACAGAACCTCACCCATAGAGATGTGCATGTCAGTGTGTTATACAGAAAGAACCTCACCCAGAGAGATGTACATGTCAGTGTGTTAGACAGAACCTCACCCATAGAGATGTACATGTCATTGTGTTAGACAGAAAGAACCTCACCCATAGAGATGTACATTTCAGGGTGTTAGACAGAACCTCACCCAGAGAGATGTACATGTCAGTGTGTTATACAGAAAGAACCTCACCCAGAGATATGTACATGTCAGTGTGTTAGACATACAGAACCTCACCCAGAGAGATGTACATGTCAGTGTGTTAGACATACAGAACCTCACCCAGAGATATGTACATGTCAGTGTGTTAGACAGAACCTCACCCAGAGAGATGTACATGTCAGTGTGTTATACAGAAAGAACCTCACCCAGAGAGATGTACAAGTCACGGTGTTAGACATAAAGAACCTCACCCATAGAGATGTACATGTCAGGGTGTTAGACAGAACATCACCCAAGGAGATGTACATGTCAGTGTGTTAGACAGAAAGAACCTCACCCATAGAGATGTGCATGTCAGGGTGTTAGACAGAACCTCACCCATAGATATGTACATGTCAGTGTGTTAGACAGAAAGAACCTCACCCAGAGATATGTACATGTCAGTGTGTTCGACAGAACCTCACCCATAGAGATGTACATGTCAGTGTGATAGACAGACATAACCTCACCCAGAGAGATGTACATGTCAGTGTGTTAGACAGACAGAAACTTGCCCATAGAGATGTACATGTCAGTGTGTTAGACATACAGAACCTCACCCAGAGAGATGTACATGTCAGGGTGTTAGACAGACAGAAACTTGCCCATAGAGATGTACATGTCAGTGTGTTAGACATACAGAACCTCACCCAGAGAGATGTACATGTCAGTGTGTTAGACAGACAGAAACTTGCCCATAGAGATGTACATGTCAGTGTGTTAGACATACAGAACCTCACCCAGAGAGATGTACATGTCAGGGTGTTAGACAGAAAGAACCTCACCCATAGAGATGTACATGTCAGGGTGTTAGACAGAACCTCACCCAGAGAGATGTACATGTCAGTGTGTTATACAGAAAGAATCTCACCCAGAGATATGTACATGTCAGTGTGTTAGACATACAGAACCTCACCCAGAAAGATGTACATGTCAGTGTGTTAGACAGAACCTCACCCAGAGAGATGTACATGTCAGTGTGTTATACAGAAAGAACCTCACCCAGAGATATGTACATGTCAGTGTGTTAGACATACAGAACCTCACCCAGAGAGATGTACATGTCAGGGTGTTAGACAGAAAGAACCTCACCCAGAGATATGTACATGTCAGTGTGTTAGACATACAGAAGCTCACCCAGAGAGATGTACATGTCAGGGTGTTAGACAGAAAGAACCTCACCCATAGAGATGTACATGTCAGGGTGTTAGACAGATCCTCACCCAGAGAGATGTACATGTCAGTGTGTTAGACAGAACCTCACCCAGAGAGGTGTACATGTCAGTGTGTTATACAGAAAGAACCTCACCCAGAGATATGTACATGTCAGTGTGTTAGACAGAAAGAACCTCACCCAGAGAGATGTACATGTCAGTGTGTTAGACAGAACCTCACCCAGAGAGGTGTACATGTCAGTGTGTTATACAGAAAGAACCTCACCCAGAGATATGTACATGTCAGTGTGTTAGACATAGAGAACCTCACCCAGAGATATGTACATGTCAGTGTGTTATACAGAAAGAACCTCAACCAGAGATATGTACATGTCAGTGTGTTAGACATACAGAACCTCACCCAGAGAGATGTACATGTCAGTGTGTTAGACAGAACCTCACCCAGAGAGGTGTACATGTCAGTGTGTTATACAGAAAGAACCTCACCCAGAGATATGTACATGTCAGGGTGTTAGACAGAAAGAACCTCACCCATAGAGATGTACATGTCAGGGTGTTAGACAGAACCTCACCCATAGAGATGTACATGTCAGTGTGTTAGACAGAAAGAACCTCACCCATAGAGATGTGCATGTCAGGGTGTTAGACAGAACCTCACCCATAGATATGTACATGTCAGTGTGTTAGACAGAAAGAACCTCACCCATAGAGATGTGCATGTCAGTGTGTTATACAGAAAGAACCTCACCCCGAGAGATGTACATGTCAGTGTGTTAGACATACAGAACCTCACCCAGAGAGATGTACATGTCAGGGTGTTAGACAGAAAGAACCTCACCCATAGAGATGTACATGTCAGGGTGTTAGACAGAACCTCACCCATAGAGATGTACATGTCAGTGTGTTAGACAGAAAGAACCTCACCCATAGAGGTGTGCATGTCAGGGTGTTAGACAGAACCTCACCCATAGATATGTACATGTCAGTGTGTTAGACATACAGAACCTCACCCAGAGATATGTACATGTCAGGGTGTTAGACAGAACCTCACCCAGAGAGATGTGCATGTCAGTGTGTTAGACATACAGAACCTCACCCAGAGAGATGTACATGTCAGGGTGTTAGACAGAAAGAACCTCACCCATAGAGATGTGCATGTCAGTGTGTTAGACATACAGAACCTCACCCAGAGAGATGTACATGTCAGGGTGTTAGACAGAAAGAACCTCACCCATAGAGATGTACATGTCAGTGTGATAGACAGAAAGAACCTCACCCAGAGAGATGTACATGTCAGTGTGATAGACAGACAGAACCTCACCCATAGAGATGTGCATGTCAGTGTGTTAGACATACAGAACCTCACCCAGAGAGATGTACATGTCAGGGTGTTAGACAGAAAGAACCTCACCCATAGAGATGTACATGTCAGGGTGTTAGACAGAACCTCACCCATAGAGATGTACATGTCAGTGTGTTAGACCGAAAGAACCTCACCCAGAGATATGTACATGTCAGTGTGTTCGACAGAACCTCACCCATAGATATGTACATGTCAGTGTGATAGACATACATAACCTCACCCAGAGAGATGTACATGTCAGTGTGATAGACAGACAGAACCTCACCCATAGAGATGTGCATGTCAGTGTGTTATACAGAAAGAACCTCACCCAGAGAGATGTACATGTCAGTGTGTTAGACAGAACCTCACCCATAGAGATGTACATGTCATTGTGTTAGACAGAAAGAACCTCACCCATAGAGATGTACATTTCAGGGTGTTAGACAGAACCTCACCCAGAGAGATGTACATGTCAGTGTGTTATACAGAAAGAACCTCACCCAGAGATATGTACATGTCAGTGTGTTAGACATACAGAACCTCATCCAGAGAGATGTACATGTCAGGGTGTTAGACAGAAAGAACCTCACCCAGAGATATGTACATGTCAGTGTGTTAGACATACAGAACCTCACCCAGAGAGATGTACATGTCAGTGTGTTAGACATACAGAACCTCACCCAGAGATATGTACATGTCAGTGTGTTAGACAGAACCTCACCCAGAGAGATGTACATGTCAGTGTGTTATACAGAAAGAACCTCACCCAGAGAGATGTACAAGTCACGGTGTTAGACAGAAAGAACCTCACCCATAGAGATGTACATGTCAGGGTGTTAGACAGAACATCACCCACGGAGATGTACATGTCAGTGTGTTAGACAGAAAGAACCTCACCCATAGAGATGTGCATGTCAGGGTGTTAGACAGAACCTCACCCATAGATATGTACATGTCAGTGTGTTAGACAGAAAGAACCTCACCCAGAGATATGTACATGTCAGTGTGTTCGACAGAACCTCACCCATAGAGATGTACATGTCAGTGTGATAGACAGACATAACCTCACCCAGAGAGATGTACATGTCAGTGTGTTAGACAGACAGAAACTTGCCCATAGAGATGTACATGTCAGTGTGTTAGACAGAAAGAACCTCACCCAGAGATATGTACATGTCAGTGTGTTAGACATACAGAAGCTCACCCATAGAGATGTGCATGTCAGGGTGTTAGACAGAACCTCACCCATAGATATGTACATGTCAGTGTGTTAGACAGAAAGAACCTCACCCAGAGATATGTACATGTCAGTGTGTTCGACAGAACCTCACCCATAGAGATGTACATGTCAGTGTGATAGACAGACATAACCTCACCCAGAGAGATGTACATGTCAGTGTGTTAGACAGACAGAACCTCACCCAGAGAGATGTACATGTCAGGGTGTTAGACAGAAAGAACCTCACCCATAGAGATGTACATGTCAGGGTGTTAGACAGAACCTCACCCAGAGAGATGTACATGTCAGTGTGTTATACAGAAAGAATCTCACCCAGAGATATGTACATGTCAGTGTGTTAGACATACAGAACCTCACCCAGAAAGATGTACATGTCAGTGTGTTAGACAGAACCTCACCCAGAGAGATGTACATGTCAGTGTGTTATACAGAAAGAACCTCACCCAGAGATATGTACATGTCAGTGTGTTAGACAGAAAGAACCTCACCCATAGAGATGTACATGTCATGGTGTTAGACAGAACCTCACCCATAGAGGTGTACATGTCAGTGTGTTAGACAGAAAGAACCTCACCCATAGAGATGTGCATGTCAGGGTGTTAGACAGAACCTCACCCATAGATATGTACATGTCAGTGTGTTAGACCGAAAGAACCTCACCCAGAGATATGTACATGTCAGTGTGTTCGACAGAACCTCACCCATAGAAATGTACATGTCAGTGTGATAGACATACATAACCTCACCCAGAGAGATGTACATGTCAGTGTGATAGACAGACAGAACCTCACCCATAGAGATGTGCATGTCAGTGTGTTATACAGAAAGAACCTCACCCAGAGAGATGTACATGTCAGTGTGTTAGACAGAACCTCACCCATAGAGATGTACATGTCATTGTGTTAGACAGAAAGAACCTCACCCATAGAGATGTACATTTCAGGGTGTTAGACAGAACCTCACCCAGAGAGATGTACATGTCAGTGTGTTATACAGAAAGAACCTCACCCAGAGATATGTACATGTCAGTGTGTTAGACATACAGAACCTCATCCAGAGAGATGTACATGTCAGGGTGTTAGACAGAAAGAACCTCACCCAGAGATATGTACATGTCAGTGTGTTAGACATACAGAACCTCACCCAGAGAGATGTACATGTCAGTGTGTTAGACATACAGAACCTCACCCAGAGATATGTACATGTCAGTGTGTTAGACAGAACCTCACCCAGAGAGATGTACATGTCAGTGTGTTATACAGAAAGAACCTCACCCAGAGAGATGTACAAGTCACGGTGTTAGACAGAAAGAACCTCACCCATAGAGATGTACATGTCAGGGTGTTAGACAGAACATCACCCAAGGAGATGTACATGTCAGTGTGTTAGACAGAAAGAACCTCACCCATAGAGATGTGCATGTCAGGGTGTTAGACAGAAAGAACCTCACCCAGAAAGATGTACATGTCAGTGTGTTAGACAGAACCTCACCCAGAGAGATGTACATGTCAGTGTGTTATACAGAAAGAACCTCACCCAGAGATATGTACATGTCAGTGTGTTAGACATACAGAACCTCACCCAGAGAGATGTACATGTCAGGGTGTTAGACAGAAAGAACCTCACCCAGAGATATGTACATGTCAGTGTGTTAGACATACAGAAGCTCACCCAGAGAGATGTACATGTCAGGGTGTTAGACAGAAAGAACCTCACCCATAGAGATGTACATGTCAGGGTGTTAGACAGATCCTCACCCAGAGAGATGTACATGTCAGTGTGTTAGACAGAACCTCACCCAGAGAGGTGTACATGTCAGTGTGTTATACAGAAAGAACCTCACCCAGAGATATGTACATGTCAGTGTGTTAGACAGAAAGAACCTCACCCAGAGAGATGTACATGTCAGTGTGTTAGACAGAACCTCACCCAGAGAGATGTACATGTCAGTGTGTTATACAGAAAGAACCTCACCCAGAGATATGTACATGTCAGTGTGTTAGACATACAGAACCTCATCCAGAGAGATGTACATGTCAGGGTGTTAGACAGAAAGAACCTCACCCAGAGATATGTACATGTCAGTGTGTTAGACATACAGAACCTCACCCAGAGAGATGTACATGTCAGTGTGTTAGACATACAGAACCTCACCCAGAGATATGTACATGTCAGTGTGTTAGACAGAACCTCACCCAGAGAGATGTACATGTCAGTGTGTTATACAGAAAGAACCTCACCCAGAGAGATGTACAAGTCACGGTGTTAGACAGAAAGAACCTCACCCATAGAGATGTACATGTCAGGGTGTTAGACAGAACATCACCCAAGGAGATGTACATGTCAGTGTGTTAGACAGAAAGAACCTCACCCATAGAGATGTGCATGTCAGGGTGTTAGACAGAACCTCACCCATAGATATGTACATGTCAGTGTGTTAGACAGAAAGAACCTCACCCAGAGATATGTACATGTCAGTGTGTTCGACAGAACCTCACCCATAGAGATGTACATGTCAGTGTGATAGACAGACATAACCTCACCCAGAGAGATGTACATGTCAGTGTGTTAGACAGACAGAAACTTGCCCATAGAGATGTACATGTCAGTGTGTTAGACAGAAAGAACCTCACCCAGAGATATGTACATGTCAGTGTGTTAGACATACAGAAGCTCACCCATAGAGATGTGCATGTCAGGGTGTTAGACAGAACCTCACCCATAGATATGTACATGTCAGTGTGTTAGACAGAAAGAACCTCACCCAGAGATATGTACATGTCAGTGTGTTCGACAGAACCTCACCCATAGAGATGTACATGTCAGTGTGATAGACAGACATAACCTCACCCAGAGAGATGTACATGTCAGTGTGTTAGACAGACAGAACCTCACCCAGAGAGATGTACATGTCAGGGTGTTAGACAGAAAGAACCTCACCCATAGAGATGTACATGTCAGGGTGTTAGACAGAACCTCACCCAGAGAGATGTACATGTCAGTGTGTTATACAGAAAGAATCTCACCCAGAGATATGTACATGTCAGTGTGTTAGACATACAGAACCTCACCCAGAAAGATGTACATGTCAGTGTGTTAGACAGAACCTCACCCAGAGAGATGTACATGTCAGTGTGTTATACAGAAAGAACCTCACCCAGAGATATGTACATGTCAGTGTGTTAGACAGAAAGAACCTCACCCATAGAGATGTACATGTCATGGTGTTAGACAGAACCTCACCCATAGAGGTGTACATGTCAGTGTGTTAGACAGAAAGAACCTCACCCATAGAGATGTGCATGTCAGGGTGTTAGACAGAACCTCACCCATAGATATGTACATGTCAGTGTGTTAGACCGAAAGAACCTCACCCAGAGATATGTACATGTCAGTGTGTTCGACAGAACCTCACCCATAGAAATGTACATGTCAGTGTGATAGACATACATAACCTCACCCAGAGAGATGTACATGTCAGTGTGATAGACAGACAGAACCTCACCCATAGAGATGTGCATGTCAGTGTGTTATACAGAAAGAACCTCACCCAGAGAGATGTACATGTCAGTGTGTTAGACAGAACCTCACCCATAGAGATGTACATGTCATTGTGTTAGACAGAAAGAACCTCACCCATAGAGATGTACATTTCAGGGTGTTAGACAGAACCTCACCCAGAGAGATGTACATGTCAGTGTGTTATACAGAAAGAACCTCACCCAGAGATATGTACATGTCAGTGTGTTAGACATACAGAACCTCATCCAGAGAGATGTACATGTCAGGGTGTTAGACAGAAAGAACCTCACCCAGAGATATGTACATGTCAGTGTGTTAGACATACAGAACCTCACCCAGAGAGATGTACATGTCAGTGTGTTAGACATACAGAACCTCACCCAGAGATATGTACATGTCAGTGTGTTAGACAGAACCTCACCCAGAGAGATGTACATGTCAGTGTGTTATACAGAAAGAACCTCACCCAGAGAGATGTACAAGTCACGGTGTTAGACAGAAAGAACCTCACCCATAGAGATGTACATGTCAGGGTGTTAGACAGAACATCACCCAAGGAGATGTACATGTCAGTGTGTTAGACAGAAAGAACCTCACCCATAGAGATGTGCATGTCAGGGTGTTAGACAGAAAGAACCTCACCCAGAAAGATGTACATGTCAGTGTGTTAGACAGAACCTCACCCAGAGAGATGTACATGTCAGTGTGTTATACAGAAAGAACCTCACCCAGAGATATGTACATGTCAGTGTGTTAGACATACAGAACCTCACCCAGAGAGATGTACATGTCAGGGTGTTAGACAGAAAGAACCTCACCCAGAGATATGTACATGTCAGTGTGTTAGACATACAGAAGCTCACCCAGAGAGATGTACATGTCAGGGTGTTAGACAGAAAGAACCTCACCCATAGAGATGTACATGTCAGGGTGTTAGACAGATCCTCACCCAGAGAGATGTACATGTCAGTGTGTTAGACAGAACCTCACCCAGAGAGGTGTACATGTCAGTGTGTTATACAGAAAGAACCTCACCCAGAGATATGTACATGTCAGTGTGTTAGACAGAAAGAACCTCACCCAGAGAGATGTACATGTCAGTGTGTTAGACAGAACCTCACCCAGAGAGGTGTACATGTCAGTGTGTTAGACAGAAAGAACCTCACCCAGAGATATGTACATGTCAGTGTGTTAGACATAGAGAACCTCACGCAGAGAGATGTACATGTCAGTGTGTTATACAGAAAGAACCTCAACCAGAGATATGTACATGTCAGTGTGTTAGACATACAGAACCTCACCCAGAGAGATGTACATGTCAGTGTGTTAGACAGAACCTCACCCAGAGAGGTGTACATGTCAGTGTGTTATACAGAAAGAACCTCACCCAGAGATATGTACATGTCAGGGTGTTAGACAGAAAGAACCTCACCCATAGAGGTGTACATGTCAGTGTGTTAGACAGAACCTCGCCCATAGAGATGTACATGTCATGGTGTTAGACAGAACCTCGCCCATAGAGATGTGCATGTCAGGGTGTTAGACAGAAAGAACCTCACCCAGAGATATGTACATGTCAGGGTGTTAGACAGAACATCACCCAGAGAG
>NC_088222.1:17175690-17185690 GCF_036934945.1 Oncorhynchus masou masou
AGAGAGAAAGAGAGGGGGAGAGAGTGAAAGAAAAAGAGAGAGAGAAAGAGAGGGGGAGAGTGAAAGAAAAGAGAGAGAGAAAGAGAGGGGGAGAGAGTGAAAGAAAAAGAGAGGGTGTGAGAGGAAAGGGAGAGAGAGAGTGAGAGGAGAGAGAAAGAGAAAGGCCCAAGTACAGGGAGACTGAGGTAGAGATACAGGGATGAAGAGGGGAACAAGATGGGAGGGAACAACAGCAAGGATGGAAAGAAAAAAACAGGAGCAATGAAAGACAGAGCAATGGATAGAGAAAAAGAGCGGAGGGGACGGTGGAAGGATGGATAGAGAAAAGAAGGGAGGGGAGGGGGAGTGGCACAACTAATGGTCCTGGTCAGGAGAGATAGCAGTCAATCAATCATGTTTTAACAGAAGCAGTGGGCCCAGGAGGACTCTTAAGAAGTGCTTATTTAATTACAAGTTCCTTTACTTATATTTATGGGCTATTCTTCCTTCAAATATGAACCTTCCAGCCAGTCCACCGAGGGTTGGGGCGGGGGAGAGGGGAGGTTCAAGCCAGACAGGTCTTTGGTTCCTGAGGGCTGGGTTTTGGGTCCATTTTGCCTGTTTATCACATTTCCCCCCCCCCCCTCCAATGTAGCAATCAGGCCTAAACAGTAACGTTATCAGAAATATATCTGTGAATTATTATGTCAGAGTTCTGTAGAGTACATAGAACATTATACATACAGTGAGTATTAAACATGTAGATAGTCATTCCCATGTTTAACCATATTGCCTGTTTATCACATTTGTATTTGTTATGGATCCATATTACCTGCTGCCAAGGCAAAACCGGGAGCCTGTAGGACCTGCCTTGTTGATAGTGCTGTTAAAAAGGTAGAGCAACACTTCATTATGGACAGACTTCTCCCCATCTTAGCTACTGTTCTATCAATATGTTTTGACCATGACAGTTTACAATCCAGGGTTACTTCAAGCAGTTTAGTCATCTCAACTTGCTTAATTTCCACATTATATATTACAAGATTTATTACATCATTGTATTCCATCACTTCTGGTTTTTATCCTCTCCTAATCAGGGACTGATCAGGGACTGGGATACAATTGAACTGGCCTGGACGGTCGAGCTCCAGCTGGATTGTAAAAATTGTGAACCACTGTAAAACAAATGTCAAAATCCTATTTTCCCGCTTAGTCACTCACTCGCTCGCTCCAGTGTCTCATTAAGAGCAAATTGACAAATTAACAAAACAATATGGTAAAAATGTCTGAAATATGTAAAACAACAATGCTGCTCCATAGGTGGTAAATCTAACACATTTCCACTGGCTGGTCTCCCGCCACATCTGGCGCTCCATCTCAGCACGGTGCTGTTCTGTGGTTAATTGGCCAACAGCTATGGTGTGTTCTCACCTCACACACACTCGGCAGTATGGCTAACACATACTCTACTGCAGCAGATGTGTGTCTGTGTGAGTGTGTGTGTGTTGTTCCCTGTAGAACTACTGTAGACAGCTCTGAAGAACTACTGTAGACAGCTCTGAAGAACTACTGTAGACAGCTCTGAAGAACTACTGTAGACAGCTCTGAAGAACTACTGTAGACAGCTCTGAAGAACTACTGTAGACAGCTCTAGAACTACTGTAGACAGCTTGGAAGAACTACTGTAGACAGCTCTGAATAACTACTGTAGACAGCTCTGAATAACTACTGTAGACAGCTCTGAAGAACTACTGTAGACAGCTCTAGAACTACTGTAGACAT
This sequence comes from Oncorhynchus masou masou, assembly GCF_036934945.1. Classification (NCBI taxonomy): domain Eukaryota; kingdom Metazoa; phylum Chordata; class Actinopteri; order Salmoniformes; family Salmonidae; genus Oncorhynchus; species Oncorhynchus masou. The sequence goes on from NC_088222.1 coordinate 17,177,452, forward strand.
CTATAGAACTACTGTAGACAGTTCTAGAACTACTGTAGACAGCTCTGTAAAACTACTGTAGACAATTCTTTAGAACTATTGTAGACAGCTCTGTAGAACTACTGTAGACACCTCTGTAAAACTACTGTAGACAGCTCTAGAACTACTGTAGACAGATCTACAGTGGGGAGAACAAGTATTTGATACACTGCCGATTTTGCAGGTTTTCCTACTTACAAAGCATATAGAGGTCTGTAATTTTTATCATAGGTACACTTCAACTGTGAGAGACTGAATCTGAAACAAAAATCCAGAAAAACACATTGTATGATTTCTAAGTAATTAATTAGCATTTTATTGCATGACATAAGTATTTGATCACCTACCAACCAGTAAGAATTCCGGCTCTCACAGACCTGTTATTTTTTCTTTAAGGCTAGGCATAATACTGCCCCCTTTGGATGAATTGCATGCCCATAGTAAACTGAAAACAAATCTGTCCAAAATTGCTAATATATGCATATAATAATTATTATTGGATAGAAAACACTCTAAAGCTTCTAAAACCATTTGAATTATGTCTGTAAGTATAGCAGAACTCACAGGGCAGGCAATCTCCCAAACTAGTTTTGGCATCCAGAAAGTTGGGGCAACTTTGACGTCATCGCCCCCACCCTTCCCAACCAGCTATGGATCTGGAAACACTTTCTATGTCTTCCACTAGATGTCCTCATTCAGTAGAGCATTTAATTGTGCAAATCCCGCGAACTTTGAGACGAAAAAGAGTGGGTGTCGCTAGAAAATACATGTGCGTTAGGGCGCGAATTGGACACAGACCTTCCTCTGTTCCAGCTTGCCTGAGATGAAGTACGATTGTCCGGTTGTAATGCCAATCGTTTTGTACGTTTATAACATCCTCAAGCTTGATTCTGCACTTAGTTTGACCAGTTTAGTCGACATATAATATGTAATTTTGAAGTTTTGATGCGCAACTGTTCTGAACCAGAAGTCATTTTTGGTGCATTTGAGCTGAAAGTGATAGCATATGCTACTATATGCACACCCGAACTGAAACAAAACGATGTATTGGGTAAGTATGACTCCTTCCACTACATTCTGACCGAAGACCATCAAAGGTAAGGGAATATTTATGTTGTAATTTTGTATTTCTGTTGACTCCAACATAGCGGAGAAATATTGCTTACGTCTGAGCGCCGTCTCAGATCATTGCATAGTGAACTAATTCCGTAACGTTAAAAATAAATGTGACACAGCGGTTGCATTAAGAAGCAGTGTATCTTTCTAACGATATGTAGAACATGTATATTTAGTCAAAGTTTATGATGTGTATTTCTGTTATCTGGCGGAGCTATCTATAATTTCTCCTGACATTTTTGAGCATTTTCTGAACATGGCGTCAATATAAACGGAGATTTATGGATATAAATTGCATATTATTGAAAAAACATAAATGTACTGTGTAACATGTCCTATTACTGTCATCTGATGAAGATTTTCAAAAGGTTAGTGAATTATCTTTCTTTTAATCCTGCGTTTGTGATTGCATCGTTTGTTCGACAAAATGGCTGCATATCGTCTGTGTCTTTGTGGTGGTTTGACATAAATATGTGCTATGTTTTCGCCGTAAAACATTTTAGAAATCTCACACGCTGGGTAGATGAACAAGATTGTTATCTTTCAATTGAGCTATTGGACTTGTTAATGTGTGGAGGTTAAATATTTCTAAGAATATTTTTGCATTCTGTGCGCCACCGTTTGAGTTGAGCGGGGGGGTGTGGTTCCGCTGGGGAACCTGTACCGTTAACAAGTTTTAAGAAGCCCTCCTGTTCTCCACTCATTACCTGTATTAACTGCACCTGTTTGAACTCATTACCTGTATAAAATACACCTGTCCACACACTCAATCAAACAGACTCCAACCTCTCCACAATGGCCAAGACCAGAGAGGGTGTAAGGACATCAGGGATAAAATTGTAGACCTGCACAAGGCTGGGATGGGCTACAGGACAATAGGCAAGCAGCTTGGTGAGAATGCAACAACTGTTGGCGCAATTATTAGAAAATGGAAGAAGTTCAAGATGACAGTCAATCACCCTCGGTCTGGGGCTCCATGCAAGATCTCACCTCGTGGGGCATCAATGATCATGAGGAAGGTGAGGGATCAGCCCAGAACTACACGGCAGGACCTGGTCAATGACCTGAAGAGAGCTGGGACCACAGTCTCAAATAAAAGCATTAGTAACACACTACACCGTCATGGATTAAAATCCTGCAGCGAACGCAAGGTCCCCCGGCTCAAGCCAGCGCATGTCCAGGCCCATCTGAAGTTTGCCAATGACCATCTGGATGATCCATAGGAGGAATGGGAGAAGGTCATGTTGTCTGATGAGACAAAAATAGAGCTTTTTGGTCTAAACTCCACTCTCCGTGTTTGGAGGAAGAAGAAGGATGAGTACAACCCCAAGAACACCATCCCAACCGTGAAGCATGGAGGTGGAAACATCATTCTTTGGGGATGCTTTTCTGCAAAGGGGACAGGACGACTGCACCATATTGAGGGGAGGATGGATGGGGCCATGTATCGTGAGATCTTGGCCAACAACCTCCTTCCCACAGTAAGAGCATTGAAGATGGGTCGTGGCTGGGTCTTCCAGCATGACAACGACCCGAAACACACAGCCAGTGCAACTAAGGAGTGGCTCCGTAAGAAGCATCTCAAGGTCCTGGAGTGGCGTAGCCAGTCTCCAGACCTGAACCCAATAGAAACTCTTTGGAGGGAGCTGAAAGTCTGTATTGCCCAGCGATAGCCCCGAAACCTGAAGGATCTGGAGAAGGTCTGTATGGAGGAGTGGGCCAAAATCCCTGCTGCAGTGTGCAAACATAGTCAAGAACTACAAGAAACATATGATCTCTGTAATTGCAAACATAGGTTTCTGTACCAAATATTACGTTTTGCTTTTCTGATGTATCAAATACTTATGTCATGCAATAAAATACGAATTAATTACTTAAAAATCATACAATGTGATTTTCAGGATTTTGGTTTTAGATTCTGTCTCTCACAGTTGAAGTGTACCTATGATAAAAATTACAGACCTCTACATGCTTTGTGAGTAGGAAAACCTGCAAAATCGGCAGTGTATCAAATACTTGTTCTCCCCACTGTATAACTACTGTAGACAGCTCTCTATATCTACTGTTGACAGCTCTAGAACTACTGTAGGCAGCTCTGTAGAACTACTGTAGACAGCTCTGTAGAACTATTGTAGACAGCTCTGTAGAACTATTGTAGACAGCTCTGTAGAACTATTGTAGACAGCTCTGTAGAACTATTGTAGACAGCTCTGGAGAACTATTGTAGACAGCTCTGTGGAACTACTATAGACAATTCTGTAGAACTACTATAGACAGCTCTGTGTAACTTCTGTAGACAGCTCTGTAGAACTAGTGTATACAGCTCTATAACTATACTGTAGACAGCTCAAAACTACACTGTAGACAGCTCTATAACCGTACTGTAGACAGCTCGGTAACTACACTGTAGACAGCACTAGAACTACTGTAGAAAGCTCTGTAAAACTACTGTAGACAATTCTTTATTACTGCTGCATACAACCTAAACAGTAACGTTATCAGAAATATATCTGTGAACTATTGTATTTCAGAGTTCTGTAGAGTACATAGAACATTATACATACAGTGAGTATTAAACGTGTAGATAGTCATTCCCATGTTTAACCATATTGCCTGTTTATCACATTTGTATGTGTTAGGGATCCATATTACCTGTTGCCAAGGCAAAACCGGGAGCCTGTAGGACCTGCCTTGTTGATAGTGCTGTTAAGAAGGTAGAGCAGCACTTCATTATGGACAGACTTCTCCCCATCTTAGCTACTGTTCAATATGTTTTGACCATGACAGTTTACAATCCAGGGTTACTCCAAGCAGTTTAGTCATCTCAACTTGCTTAATTTCCACATTATATATTACAAGATTTAGTTGAGGTTTGTGGTTTAGTGAATGATTTGTCCCAAATACAACACTTTTAGTATTTAGAACTAACTTATTCCTTGCCACCCATTCTGAAACTAACTGCAGCTCTTTGTTAAGTGTTGCAGTCATTTCAGTTGCTGTAGTAGCTGACATGTAAAGCGCTGAGTCAACAGCATACATAGACACCCAAAGCCAGCGGCATGTCGTTAGTAAAGATTTTAAAAAGTAAGGGCCTAGACAGCTGCCCTGGGGAATTCCTGATACTACCTGGATTATGTTGAAGAGGCTTCCATTAAAGAATACCCTCTGTGTTCTGTTAGACAGGTAACTCTTTATCCACAATATAGCAGGGTGTATAAAGCCATAACACATGTGTTTTTCCAGCAGCAGACTATGCTCGATAATGTCAAAAGCTGCACTGAAGTCTAACAAAACAGCCTCCACAATATTTTTTATCATCACTTTCTCTCAGCCAATCATCAGTCATTAGTGTAAGTGCTGTGCTTGTTGAATGTTTTTCCCTATAAACATGCTCAAAGTCCGTTGTCAATTTGTTTACTGTAAAATAGCATTGCATCTGGTCAAACCCAATTTCTTCCAAAACTTTACTAAAGGATGTTGACAGGCTGATCGGTTAGCTATTTGAGCCAGTAAAGGGGGATTTACTGTTCTTAGGTAGTAGAATGAATTTTGCTTCCCTCCAAGCCTGAGGGCACACACTTTCTAGTAGGATTACATTGAAGATATGGCAAGATCGTTCACTATTTTCCTCAGTCATTTTCCATACAAGTTGTCAGACCCCAGTGGCTTGTCATTGTTGATAGACAACAATCATTTTTTCACCTCTTCCACAGTCACTTTACGGAAGTCAAAATTACAAATCTTGTCTCTCATAATTTGGTCAGATATACTTGCATGTGTATGGGCAGCGGTTGTTGCTGGCATGTCATGCCTAAGTTTGATCATCTTGAGAAAATCATTACAGTAGTTGGCAATATCAGTCGGTTTAGTGATGAATGAGCCATCTGATTCAATTGAAGATGGAGGTGAATTTGCCTTTTTCCCCAAATTGTAATTGAAGGTGCGGCAAAACTTTTTACAATCATTCTTTGTCATTTATCTTTGTTTTATATTGTAGTTTCATTTCCATCTATGCAATCATTTTCTCTTTTACAGTGAGATTGTGTCGGTGCTTTTTAGGGAATTTTTTTCTTCACTATTTTTCTGAAAACATAGGCGCACACACACACGCACGCCTTCACACGCACACAAACACATGCAGACACTTGTGAAGAAACAGGGTGGGTGTGTGTGTGCATATGCATGCATGTTTGTCCTGTTTGTTAGAGAGAGAGAATAAGAGAGAAAGGAAGTGAAAGACAGGGAAAGAGAGAATCAGAGAGAAAGGAAGTGAAAGATAGGGAGAGAGAGAATCAGAGAGAAAGGAAGTGAAAGATAGGGAGAGAGAGAATCAGAGAGAGAAAGGAAGTGAAAGATAGGGAGAAAGAGAATCAGAGAGAAAGGAAGTGAAAGATAGGGAGAGAGAATCAGAGAGAAAGGAAGTGAAAGATAGGGAGAGAGAGAGAATCAGAGAGAAAGGAAGTGAAAGATAGGGAGAGAGAGAGAATCAGAGAGAAAGAAAGTGAAAGATAGGGAGAGAGAGAGAATCAGAGAGAAAGGAAGTGAAAGATAGGGAAAGAGAGTAATGTCTTTATTCTTTTGTAACTTTTGTAAGTATAATGTTACCTGTTCCTTTTTATTGTTTATTATCTAGTTCACTTGCTTTGGCAATGTTAAAATATGTTTCCCATGCCAATAAAACCCTCAAATTGAGAGCGAGAGAGAGCAAAAGGGACAGCAGAGTGTGTGAATGTGAGAGGCAGTGACAGAGTGAATATGAGAAAGAGAGGAGGAGAGAGAGAGGAGAGTGAGAGCAGAGTAGAGAAAGAGAGGTGTTGAGGTTATCACTGGAGGGCGTGAAGACAATAATGCAAACTGACACTTCAGAAATGAGCTGCTGGTTGCCTTGGTGACAAGCCCTGGCAAGGGGTGGGGGTAGATAGAGTCTAAATGATGTTTGATTAGAACCCAAATCATTTAGAGAGAGCACAGACAAGCATGTTGGCAGGAGGGGTTCACAGGAGGTGTGTGTGTGTGTGTGTGTGTGTGGGGGGGGGAGGGGGGGGGGGTAGTGGAATTGGGGGATCACAGGAGGGAGGGGGGGGGGGTAGTGGGAAGCCAGAAGAAGTGGTTACTGGTCATCTAGAGATTTTACTGTTATCAGGTGACGTTCATGTATTGAATATATGACAACTCATTGCGTATGTAGACTGGCTAAATAGAATTGAAATCAGAATCAGGCTCCCAACCAATTGTGCTAATGTATGTGTTTTTTCGTGTTATTTGTAGCTTACTTTGTACATAATGTTTCTGCTACCATCTCTTATGACCAAAAAGAGCTTCTGGATACCAGAACAGCGATATCTCACCTCATACTGGACAAAGATTTTTCTTCAACGAGTGGGACACAAAGGATTTAATTCAGAAACCAGACAAGACCGCCGTTATTCGCATGAAGAAGAGACGGAAATATAAGGGACGGTGGTCATGGTGCCTTGTAAGGGTTGGCAGGTTAGAGCGTTGGGCCAGTAACTGAAAGGTTGCTGGATTGAATCCCTGAGCTGACAAGGTAAAAATCTGTTTTTCTGCCCATGAACAAGGCAGTTAACCCACTGTTCCCCAGTAGGCTGTCATTGTAAATACGAATGTGTTCTTAACTGATTTGCCTAGTGAAATAAGATGAAATAAATATACAATTTTAAAAGAATCCGACGGTGAGTGGGTAACCTGCCTCTACCTTCCGTCCTATTAGCCAACGTGAAATCATTGAATAACAAACTGGATGAGCTCAGATCTAGACTACCGTCGGAACATTAAAACTGTAATATCTTATGTTTCACTGAGTCGTGGCTGAATGACGACATGGATAACATACAGCTGGTTGGGTGTTCAGTGCGTCAGCAAGATAGAACAGCTGCCTCTAGTAAGTGGTGGTCTATGTCTATTTGTTAATAACAGCTGGTGCACGGAATCTAATATTGAGGACGTCTCAAGGTTTTGATCGCCTGAGTATCTCATGATAAGCTGTAGACCACAGTATTTACCAAGAGAGTTTTCATATATTTTTTTTGTAGCTGTCTATTTACCACCACAAACCGATGCTGGCACTAAGACGGCACTCAATGAGCTGAATAAGGCCATAAGCAAACAAGAAAATGTTCACCCAGAGGCAGCGCTCCTAATGGCCGGGGACTTTAATGCAGGGACACTTGAATCCGTTTTTCCTCATTTCTACCAGCATGTTAAATGCACAATATGTAAACATTATTAAAGTGACAAGTGTTCCATTACTAAAGTGGCCAGTGATTTCAAGTCTATGTATATCCCAAGGATGGAGAAAAAGCATTGAATAGTCCTTAGCACTGGTACTTGCCAAAGGGAGGGCAGGGGAGGTCTTTGTAGTTATCCAGGAAGTTAGAATAGCAGTGGTTTAGTGTTTTAGCAGTGTGAATACAACAGTCAATGTGTTGATAGAACTTCAGAAAAATTGTTTTCTTCAATTTTTCTTTGTTAAAATCCCCAGCTACAATAAATGTTGCCTTGGGATACGTGGTTTCCAGTTTGCATAAAGTCCAGTGTAGAAGACCACCATTGTCCTTGTTCCCAAGAACACCATGGTAACCTGCCTAAACGACTACTGACCAGTAGCACTGACGTCTGTAGCCGTGTAGTGCTTTGAAAGGCTGGTCATGGCTCACATCAACACCATTATCCCAGAAACCATAGACCCACTCCAATTTGCATACAGCCCCAACAGATCCACAGATGACGCAATCTCTATTGCACTCCACAATGCACTTTCTCACCTGGACAAAAGGAAAACCTACGTGAGAATGCTATTCATTGACTACAGCTCAGTGTTCAACACCATAGTGCCCACAAAGTTCATCACTAAGCTAAGGACCCTGGGACTAAACACCCCCCCCCCTCTGCAACTGGATCCTGGACTTCCTGACGGGCCGCGCACAGGTGTTAAGGGTAGGTAACAACACATCTGCCATGCTGATCCTCAACACGGGGGACCCTCAGGATTCTGTGCGCAGTCCCCTCCTGTACTCCCTGTTCACACATGACTGCATGCCAAGCACGACACCAACACCATCATTAAGTTTGCCTATGACACAAC